>NC_056728.1:235260133-235351396 GCF_019279795.1 Protopterus annectens | reverse complement strand
AAAAAGCCATAGAATTGGTCGGCATGATGAACAACACAACTGAATTTTTACAACTGTCCCATTCGTTTCAAACCAATGTTATGTTTTTTTTAGATGTTGAGGTGATAAAAAATAATGTGGATAAGCGTTATGAAGCTGTACTGTATAGGAAGCCAACATATTCAAACAAATTTCTACATTTTTCAAGCGCCCATCCTATACATCAGAAATGTTCGGTCTTGAAAGGCCATTTAGTAAGGGCTGCAAGAATGATATCAACTAATGAGAAATTTGATAAAGAATGTTTGCTCTTAAAGGAAATGTTTCTTAAATAGAGCTTATCCCATTCAAATGATAGAGGATCTAATTCAGGATGTAATATTGAAAAGAAGGAATGGTATTTATGAACCAATACTCAGCATTAAGGCAGATATCAGAACTGGTCAGGATAATCCCCGAATGTTGTTGAATCTTGATCGAACTGTGTCTGTATCCCCCCAAAATGAATTTAATTTAGCATGTATTATGAGTTTTTCATCTAATCATGCGGATATAAAGGAAAGCATTCACAAAAATTGGTCTTTATTGAAAAATGATATGGAGTCGGGTTCTATCTTTAAGTTCATACCTAAAGTGGTATGGAGAAAAGGTATTAGTTATAAGGAAATCTTTCAAAGGCAAAGAAATTTCATCAATCGAAACATTGGTATGAAACAATGTGGGTGTTGCCCACATTGTTATGTAATAGATGAAGGAAGTCACATAGTTGTCAATGGTTTCCAAATTTCGTTAAAGGGTAGTTTATGTGGCAAAGTGCCAAGCATGTCCCTCTGTTTATTTAGGAAAAGCGGATAGAAGATTAAGGGATAGAATAGTAGAACATTTGAGAAGCATAACGCAGAAAAGGGAGGACAATGCTTTGGCAATGCATGTCGCAATTTACCCAGAACATAAATTTAAATTTAAGGTAATTCAGCAGGTTCAACATGATGACAGAGGGGGGCCATCAGGGTTATTGCTAGAGAAAATGGAGTTAATGTGGCAGATTAGGTTAAATGCTTTTGCAAACCCAGGCTTGAATGATAAATGTTCGATAATGTGCCTTTTGAGGTTGAGAAGCTTGGAAAGATAATAGGGTCAATGGAACATGAGATGTTTCATTTTTACTAGTAGGTCTATGCATGTAATTTATCATATATATTATTTTGAACATTCAGAGCTTGATTGTCAATACATATAGTTAAAGCATAGGTAAAAACATATGAGTGAGGGTGTACATGTTTTATAATTCATACATTTTTCATACATAACTTCATATATAATTTGTTTTTATATATATATTTTCATGTATATATTTTTTCTATATATATATATATATATATTACAAATGTTTGCTCATAGGTCTTTTAACAAACAAGTTATGTATGTTTATATTTTTATTTATTCTTGTTGTTCAATTTTATCATCACAAGTAGATAAGAAAGGGTTTCTATTTCATACATCATAGATGCAAAAGGGATTTGTAAAGTTGTTTCCAAAACGGTTTGTTTTAAGTCTCTCATTGTTGGTTGTATGTGCCTTTAAAGGTAATGGAATTTTTTTATGAATTTGGCGCGTTTTTTTAAATAGCTTGTATAAAAACCAGTCTTTGAATTTTCAAACTTGTTTGGTTTCTGAAGAAGTCCTGCATTGAAGTGGGACGAAAAACGTATTTTTATTTTGAGCGTTTAAATAAGCATTAAAAAAATGGTGTTTCTGCAAGTCCGGCTGTGTTTGTTTCTTTATCGGTTTTTAAAGTTTAAAGTGGTTTGGGGTGTGTATATATATATATATATATATATATATATATATATATATGTGTTTGTGTATAAAATATATTGGATCTGTACTAATCCCAGACTGCTCTTTCTGCTGAAGCAAAAATCAGCGAACATAATTAACCATAAGTGCTGTCTACCAAAGCAGCATTTTCAGATAAGTATGCTCGTTCTGCCTGTTGCACATTGGTGCGGATAAGGGAAAATTCCCTTTTCCCCACTGTAGTGCGACCTCAGAGTGAGAATATTAAAGTAGGGGGGATATGGAGGGGTGTAAGGTGGCTTGGCCCCCTGCATAAAAGTAGATTTATTGTGTTTTATAAAAAAAAAAACGAAAAGCTTTTCAGTGAAAGTGCTTTCGTTAAAGTATGTTCAGTTATTGTGGATTCGGGATGTTGAAGTTTCGTTCAACAGTTCTAGATCCATATATATATATATATATATATATATATATATGTGTATGTGTGTGTGTATATATATAAGTGTTGAGTGTTAAAATTTATGACCCGAAATGTCGTAAAATCCAATAACCAGTTTGGATAACTTGGTCTCTGCTATATGGGTTTCGTTCAAATGAGTGTTTGCTCATTTGAAGTAGACCCATATATCTATTATATTTATATCTGTGCTTGTGTATAGATATGTATGTGCATATAAGAGAGGTATCTGCATTTGGTTGCATAAAGATTAACTGCGAACAGAATTGTTGAAAACAGTTCAGGTAAACATTAATTTTATGGTAGTTGATACCCTGTTAAGATGAGTTTCTATGCTTGCACTGTTTGAGTAACTGGATAGGCTCTGAGTGCCCCATGACTGTTAATTGACTTAGATTAGGTAACTAATTGGAGAATTATTGAATTAACTGATCTTTAGGGAGTGGAATTCAGATAAAGGAAACTAATAAAACCTCATTATTGTACAAATTGATTGGGGAACAGTAGAAGGAGTGTGTTCAGTTCTGTAGGCTTATAGGGAAAGAGGGATCATATTTGTGGCAAGTACAGAGGAAAATCGCTGGTGAAGTGAATGTCATTTTTCACAGAGTCGGTGGGTATTGTATTGTATTGGTAGATAAGGCACTTAAGGAGGAAGTTTATGGAATTATACTGGGAAGAAAACATAAGGCAGGCAGACAGGTGGGAACTTGAACTGAAGACAAAGAGAATGCTGTTACATCTTGATATGAGATTACATCTTGATATGATAAAGTACTTTATCACAGAAAGGGTGTTTGGCATGCAGGATGGGTATTTCTAATGGGCAGCAGAAGCTGAGAGAGTTAAGATCTTTAAATCTTTGTATGTCAGATGAAATGAATGGGGTTACAATCTGGCAGACTACATTTGTAAACTTGTAGGCTGGGATTCATAAAGAGACCATGCAACTTTATTGCTGCAGTAAGCATTGTTAATTGGATTTTCCAGCTGAGTAAATTAAAACTGAACTGTGCGTACAAGGACAAAAGGAATGACACTGTTGCAAGAGCAGTACCATTGTCTGTGGCAATGCTGGGATATAATAGCAGACTTGACCTACAGATGAGCTGTAGGTAAGATCAAGAAAACAAGGCCATGGAGTAGCGTGACACAGGTAGTGCCACATCAAAATGAATGAGCTATTATGCAATAATGTAAGTGGCCAAACACAGGTGGTTATTTAGTTTAGCACCTTAATGAAGTGGAAAAGAGGTACTTTGGAAAGTAGGAAAAGGAAGAGAAGCACCAACAGAGGCAGCCGCACATTGAGAACCACTAGGGCTGTGCAAGGTTGGGAGTAGGAGGTGGACTGGAGTTTTGTTTTTTGGGGAAGGAGTCTGCTTGTCTTAAGAGTTGCATTGATGAGTAAGGTATACAAGCGTAATGGTTAGGAAAGGTAGTGGGCACAGATATTAAATTATACAAATAGCAATAGATGCTTGTATAAAAGGTAGAATAGACAAAGGATGAGCAGACATGCACAAGGTGGATGAATGCCTCGATAGTAGGTGTCATGTTCAGATAATATCCCACTGAGCTGCCAACAGTAATGTGACGTCTCCTACTTTCCTAAGTCGGTAATTAAGGAGCTTCAATCCTCACTGCTGACTGTAGTGTGAGACTGTTATTTAAACAGGAATAATATTCCACAATTTTTCCCTAAGAACACAACAGGAACATGCTTGGTAATCCGGGACTGGACTGTATACTTCTGTCCACCCCTAATGTAACTTCTTATTACACACTTCAGGGCAGTGTGAGCCAGTTTAAGACTGCTGATACACTCACTTCATCCAAACACT
The DNA here is from genome assembly GCF_019279795.1 of Protopterus annectens. Taxonomy (NCBI): domain Eukaryota; kingdom Metazoa; phylum Chordata; order Ceratodontiformes; family Protopteridae; genus Protopterus; species Protopterus annectens. Next base: position 235,347,319 of record NC_056728.1, on the reverse strand, counting down.
TTTGGGAAAGCCTGACTCACATTTCCATCTGTGTCCCTTCCCCGAAATAATACGGTAATGCGCTGCCACCAGAGTGTCTTCATGCTCTTATAAATGGTTGTCCAAATATGAAAATTTAAATATTAAAACAAATACTAACAAATGACCTAAGCAGCCAGGCTTTGAGAGTGGCCCGGAAAGTTGTCAAGGCAAGTATAAGTGTTCTCAAATCACTAAAGAAAACACTGATTGACCAGCCGCAGTGTAAGTTAAGAAAAATATTTGATAATGAGCAAAGTGATTAAAAATATAAAACAATAATTTCCAATAAACAGAAGTCCATCACCAGGAAAATGAAATCAGTACTGTAGTACAGAAATTCAATATTCAGAACCAACTCTGATTAGTTATAATTTTCCCATCTGACTAAAGAACACTGTCCCTGATCTAAACTAAATTATTAAAGCAGAGCTAAGGTAGGCTTACAGTTCTTGAGTCCTTTGTGGGTATTCACTGCACAGTATATCTCAAAACTGGCTTTTAACTGACAACTGTCTGAAACTGACTCCTGACTTCTGTAACTGACTTCAGCTGTTTTCAGCAGGCTGTTTTATAGACTACCCTAACTGTCACAACTGTTGCAGTTCTAATTTCCATTTCATATTTTGAAAATCAACCAACAGCTATTTACTAAATTCCTTTCCTGTCTTTCAGCTTCTGACAGTAACACATAGCAACTGTCAACATTCCAATGACATCATCTGCAGATCAGCTGAATGTCAGTTTGCCTTTAGAATCTTTCTTCACAAACATGAGCAGTTAGAAATGTAAAAGGGCACTGTTCAGTCTTTAAAACATTCTGTACAAACAGAATATAAATCAACATGTAAGAACTTGTGTACAATGTCATAGCTACTCATGCTGGCATATAATACACCAGTTAATCTGAAATAATGTACAAAAACTTCAGCCAGACATGCTAGCAGAGATGACGGTGTCTTAATTTCTTCACAGTAGGGAACTAATAGAGCAAATTCACTGTTTCCTTCAGGAGATGTACAGCTTTGCTAAGGCAGGCATCCAGATGCCAGTCCATCTGAACATGTGCCAACTTCTGCTGGTCATGCTGTGGCAGGGCAGGGCAGGGCTGCTTTCCAGAAAAAGGATTTCCCCGCTGAGAGATGGACTCCTACTTCACCATAGAGACAGCCTTGATCAGTAATAGGTGTCTGTTGGAACCCTGGTGGGAGACCTATCTTTCCCCTCTTCTGGACTTGCATAACTGAGACACAATGGGAATATTATGACAAATTACTCCTACAGTGACATAACAGAAAAGAAGGTGTAGACTCTCTCTTAATTGGTAGCCAAAAGGTAACTAGTCTTCTGTCTAGAATGGTGTGCCAGTCTAATGTGCCTCACTATGTTGAGTCTGAGCTTCTTTCAGCCGTTAGGGAAGAAAAGAGTCATCGGTAATACAGAATAGGCCCATGATTCTGCAGTCATAGAACGACACTGTGATATGTAAACAAGATGTTTACATTACTTCTCTAGCTGTCTTTTGAAGCTCTTTCTCCTATTACCACTGATGGAGCTAGTCAGGATGGTGTTCCTTCAGGTTGTTGTAGCAATGCTTGCGCTGTTTGCCTATTTGCATTATACCATTTGCCATGGTAAAAATTTGAGGTAAATTTTAGCAGGCATCAGCATTTTTGAAAAGAGCATCATACTGGCTCAGTAGGCACTTGTAGTCCTTGTGGAACAAAATAATCTTGCTCTGTTGTATGCAACAGGCTGGCGGACTGCATTCAACAGCTTGAGAAGCAGCAATAGCCACTCTGTGATTCCTATTAAAGAGCAGTATTGCTAAGTTCATAGATTTTTGCTGAACATGCAAGCCAGGAGACCTTTGAAAAACCTAGCTCAGTTTTCCAGTTGCCCCAGAGCACTGCCTTGATAAGTAACTTGCACAGTCGCACAGTAGGCAAACAGAGACTGAAGGAATCAAACCCCGTACTATGGAAAACAACTTAATGGTTCATAACCTAAATCCAAGGCTCCTGGGGAACCATTATTAAACCCAGGGATGTCTTTTATCTCTCTAATTTTGTATAAGTAACGTATGCAAGCTCAAGCAAGGTGTGGCTTGTGGAGAGGAAAGGTTTGCACATAGATTCGTTAAGTGCATTTTGTCATGACCTCAGTAAGTCTGTCGGGGATGCTGTTGTAGTACACCAGTGAAATTGTGCTACTGTACTTCTTCAGTAATATTGAGAATCAAAGGCAGGGCAGTAAACTATTGGCCTCCTAATAGGTTGAAGGTACAGTAGCAGAGCAGCTAACCAAATTTTAGTGTCAGAAACATAGGCTGCTGGTTCATGCTGAGTGTGGCTTTAGTCATTTTGACTGTGGTGTCTTACTACTAACATCACTGTAGGTTACGTTGGGTCTTGGGCGTTTAACTAGTGAGTTCAGTTTTAAGCCCAGCTCTTTTAATCTGCGTGGTTGACATAGCAAGTAAAGTGGTAACATAATATGATCATGCTTGATGCAGATTTGGGCACTGTTGTAGATGACAGGGGGTGGGGTTCATTTTGTAATCTTAAGAAAGATGTGCAAAGTTTGTATAAGAAGGTGGAAAACTGGCATCTGTTCATTAGTAATGAATGCAAATTTACGTTTTGGTCAAAATTTCCATTGTGTTCAGTATCATATTGGTGGCGGTGTGTTGTGTTAGACAAAAGTCAGCATAATATTTAAGGGCTATTCTCAAACTTAAAAATAGATTTTTGTGAGTATTATGAGCATTATTTTGGTTCCAAGTAAGATGGCAGTCTTTGTTGGCTGTTTTTTTAAGAAGTAAGAAAGTATTCCTCTTGTATCAGACATTGGTGAGAGACTATGTTTAGTGTACCATGGATCTTTCAAAGGTAAGGATATCAGATTAGTTAAAATACTCTGAGAACACTTCAGGGAATGTGAAGGATATGGTAGGGAAAACATGAGGAGAGATTAAGGTACTTTAGGCTTACTCGCTTGGAAGTGTTATAGGAGATATGGTTCATAAAATTGTGAGGGAATGGTAGTGGTAGAAGAAAGGGACATAGTTCACAGAGTAGAATTGAGATTTTCCCTGACCGAGTTAGTATTTCTTTAATGAGACAGCTGTTGGCACATAAAATGCATGCCCTGATTGGGTCATAGATGCAGATTTTACTTTTGCTTTTTAAGAATGTGGGATGTATAGGGGAACAATGAAGGAAACACTGATGTTAGATAGTATGCAAGTTGTTATACTCTGAGCAACCTACATACACCTAGGCTTTTTTTCTGCCTTTAAAGAAAACTGAAATTAAATTAACTCATTCCTTCCAGTACAGCTCTTTTGAGTGTGTACTTTTAACTCTCGGGGGGTGTGGCTTGAGCCTGTCTGAAACCATTAAGTGTTGATGGAAAACTGTTAAGGGCAAATTCATCTTTACATTGGTGGCATTCATTCAGTTCGATGCTTTAAACTAGATTTTATAAGCCAAAAGAAAAGGCAGTGAATATTCATTTTGTAATGTTGTATAAACAGATTATGATATCTCCGTAACTATTCAAGCAAGACGCATACTGCCAGCAAGATTTTCTTCATATAGCTGTGTGCTTTCATATGAGACTGAGATTATGTCTGTGTTACCTCAACATTGCGATATTTAGAGAAATATGAAAATTTATTACAGTACAAATCAGCAGCACACAAATAATATCTGTAGCTGCATTAAGCAGAGGTCAAATATCAGTACAGTCGTGTTTGCCATCATGTATGCTTTAAGATGAAGTCTTATTATACTTTGTATGTAGCATGGTTTTGGAATTATTAATGCAAATATGAAAAAGCAATATTTGACACCTAGAGGCATCCGTAGGAGTTAACTGCAGGAACTCCTGGAGGCGCACACTGCTGTAGTGAGTTAAGGGTATGTGAACTGTGGCTGTGTTGTAAGAGTAGTCTCTGTCTGTGGAAAACACTAAGGCATTTGATTCTGTCCCATGAGCACTTGTTTGTGGTTTTGCTTATTCAGGCGCGTATTTACTTCACAGCAGCTCAGCCTGACATTAAAAATTCATCTTCAGGGTGAGTTGTGGAGGTACCCTAAGACTCCATATTGCATGTCCTCATGGAACTTATACTTGAGAATAATTTTTTCAAGTTTGAAGATCTTTTGTTTCAACAAACCACAGGTGTGGCCATGGTGTCATGAGTAGCCCCTTCATTTGCTAATTTAGTCATAGCCATGTGGGAATTGCAATATCTTACCACACATGCCATGGCTGATATCATCTTTTATAGATGTTACATTGATAATTTATTTATTTATTTATTTTTTTGTGGAGGGGTGATATGGAGTCTTCCTACATTTGTGATTTGAACAATTCAACTAACTTAAGTTTACCATTGGACATTTTGGTAATGAGAGAGATTTTTTGGATATCCATTTGAAAATAGACTCCTTTAACTGAGATTTTTGTTAGTGAGATTTACAGGAAATCTACATTTTGAATCAATATTTACACAGACAGTTTACATCGTAGTCGCATGAAGCGTGGAGTAGTTAAGGGACAATTTATGCGCTTGAGTCGTTAACTAATGACCATTTGTTTTTTTATTAATGAGGTCAGGAAATCATCCTACTTTTTTCAACAGAGGGGTTACGACTCTGGTTGGATAACATCATTTCTGAGGTTAATTTCAGATGTTATGGGGCTTGGAGACAATATGGCATGACCAATTTTGGGTAGTGAAGGTATGAGCAACAGAGAGTTGGAGTCTGCAGCTATGGTAATTATTCCTAGGGCTGCACACGAAAACGCAGTGAATTGTAGGTTGGCATTCCCCATTCCAATATCTAATGAAATGGGCATGATAAGATCCATTCTTTTTGACAATTGGAAGGTCATTCTGGGTAATCTAGATTTAGTTAAAATTTTGGGTAACAAACCATTGTTCACGTACAAAAAGACAGTTAACATTAAATCCATTCTCGAAGGTAACAGCCAAGATCATAAGTCAAAAGTTGATAACCCGGGCACTTGCCCATGTGGACAGTGTCGATAATGTAGATTTATTATGGGTTCATCTTTTATCTAATTTAAACACATCAACAGGACTTTTTGGGCTAAGAGGCGTTATGCTTGTGACGCCTTAAATGTGGTTTATGTGGCTGTCTGTAATTCTTGTAAATATTTTTATGTAGAAAAAACCGTCAGAGCTTTACGTAGGGAGGTTTATGAACATACTTTGGCTATTAAATTAAAAAGACCCTTCTAATGCGTTTGCCAGACACTCATTGAGTTGTGTGGATTTCAAGAAATTTTCTTTTTATGTTTTGGAGCAAGTAGATACCAGTTTGTTTAGTGGTAATTTTAAGATTACTTTAGAATGTCGTGAAAATCTTTGGCAAATTTTATTGGTGTCTGCTCAAGCTCTAGGTCTCAATGAAATGGTTAATATAAAGTGCTTTTTACAAGCACAAAGACCTTGAAACTTTATTTGTATTATTTATTTTATTTTTTTATAACATTTGTAAATAAGTATTTTTTATACTAAAGTACTTTTTATACTAAAGTTTGCTAAGGTATGGTTATACTGCCTTTAGTGTTAGCATTTATGTATTAATGTGGTTTATATTGAAATGTGAAAAAATAGCCAGCACCAGACGTCAGTGTATGAAAAAGGCACAAATAGTAAAGTTTAACACATAAGATTTATTTGGATAAATAAATCCCAGACCGGTTTCAGCCCTGAGGCTTTCATCAGTAGGAGAAAATTTTAATCACATAGTTCACCATGCATATTTATAAGGAAAGCCCTCCAATCAGAATTCTTCCCTTTACTCAGATGGTTTCCAGTGTGAAAAAATATAAAAAAAATATGAAAAGAACAATATACATTCAACATAATTAATACAAAATGTAATAATACATAATATATTCATAAGTGATCATTCAAACCAGGTGAAAACAAAGCATCCAGTTTGATGATCCAATACTTCTCTTTCTTGTTAAGATGGGATGGCATTCAATTCTTAACAAGAAAGAGAAGTATTGGATCATCAAACTGGGTGCATTGTTTTCGCCTGGTTTGAATGATCCGGTCATACTTGCAGAGGACATCATTTTTGTACTTTACTTCCTGCTCTGCTGTTGACTAGTCAGTGTTGGCACAGTTGGTGTCTGTATTGGAGGTGTTCTCTGCTACTGGAGATATATATACATCATTCACAGCTCTTCAGTTTCCCTCACAGTGGGTTTATTGTGCTTTATGGATCGTTTCTACATGGACTAAAGTCATTCAAGTTGATGTTGGTAACCAGATTCATCATTTTTTGTATTATATTTACAACTTGGATGGATAGTGCATTTGCGGACGCCATTTTGGATTATTGGTATTAATGTACTGATTGGTTCATTTTATAGTTAAAACTATTTCTTATTTTGGGTATTTGGATTCGGAATTGTGGTGAATGTTTCTCTGTTTATAGTGGGAATAATTTCTCACTTTTGGCCATTATAGTTGGAGCTACATTAGCGAAAGAAATGAATACTTAGGAACTGTTTGCCGTTGATGTTGGGCTGAATACGACAGACATTTTTTTCTATTGGTTGGGCTTAAACTCATTTGGGCCGGACAAGGAAAGCACGGAATATTGGTTCAGTTTTCTGGACATCCAGGTTTCACTTTGTTTCTTTTTGACTACGTTACTTGGGATAATCATCTCAACATTGTTGGACATTTTCTGAGGACTTTTATTTCTTTTTAATGTCATTATGTGTTTTACATTACTATTTTGGATTTGGTCTTTATAAATAAGGGAGTTCATTTATAGTGGGAATATATCTTTTTCAATATTGGGTATAATTGTTAGGGATTCACTGGAGAAACGATCAAGTGCTTTACAATTGTTTGGCATTTGGTATTGGGCTATAAACAACTGACATTTTCCTAATAAGCTACTGTGGTTGGGTTTTAACCCACTGGGTCGAGTGAAAGTAAGCACGGAATATTGGTTCAGTGTTCTGGACACATTCAGGATTTACATCGCCTCTTTCTGATGCCATTTGTGATAACTATTACAGTATAATTGGACATTTTTTTGCGGGACTTTCACCTTTGCATTTATATGCTTGTGTTTCATTTATATGCTTGTGTTTTACTTTATCATTTTAGAATGTGACCTTTTTGGTTATGCATTAAGCAAATTAATACCTTATTGTTAGGGACAAACGCTTGATTACCAATATGGAAACATATGTTGGGAGAGCTGCATTTGAGTAATTTATTAATGGGGATTTGGGCAATTACGAACAATTTTGGTCAGTTTGGAATTGTATTGGGTGTTCATTGCATACATTCATTTGGGATTTCTATATCTCAGCATTCAAATGGCCTATTATATGACTGTCCGTACTTATCTAGGTCAACTTTGACTTATATATGAACATATGTATACTGTTTTTCAGCCGTTAGGGTTGTTGATTTTGATTTATAATTTACAAACTGGTTATTTGAAGTATGACCATTGATTAATCTGGCAACCAGATGAATACAGGGACAGTTGACATTGAATGAATCCCTAACAGGGGTCCTGCTTGGAATATAGTCAGTGAGTTAATTTCACCTAGAATCATATTCCTAACTATGGGGAAGGTAAAGGAATACATACATGTGCTGCTTTTAAGTCATCATATATTTCAGTGAAGTGTTTTGGCACATCAGTATATGATTTTGGACCGATCTAGCTTTAGATATTTTTAGGCATATGAGTTCATTAGTTTCCTTACACATACCTATATGAAGGGCGGACCTGATACAACATATGTTCCTAAATATTATGCAAGGATCAACAATTTTGTATGTTTAGATTAGATATTTGGCCTAACACATTTTCAGGCATATAAATGCTAATATCAATAACACTTTATGGCTAAAGTTATAGCTGCTGTTTATATATATGATCTGTTAAGACAGACATTGATGTTGACATTTTGATTTGAGACCAGAATCCTACAGGTTGGACAGTGGGGATCAGGCATAGTGACCTATTTATATACATATATATTTTTTTTTCTCTAGGATTATCCCAGTTATAGTGTTGATGCTGTTTAGCAGCAGTTTTTATATTGGAGACCTATCTGTGTAACATATACCTAAACATCTTTTATTGGTTATTTGTACACATGTGGGACCTGATCCTTGAGACATTTTTATTATAACTATTGTTTAGTCATCTTTTCATTGGGATCACTTTCCCCCCCCCCAAGATCCCTTGTCTCCTCATTGTGGGTCGAACAGTCTCTGTTGATCACAACTTTTGATTTTGGTTGTATTTTTTCCACTTGAGCATAAAATCAGTAGCACCTTTGACTGTTTGCTGAATTCCCTAATCTATTGGCGTTTTCTAAACAACTCAGCCCTCTTTTTGGTTGTGCTTTTGAATACGAATAGATTCTTTGCAGTGGTGGGCAGCTTATTGTCATGGATCTGGGCATGATACTCAAAGGCCTTTCTGCTGATAAAAATGATATTGGAGTTTTTGGTATATCCCATGATAATGGTACTGAACAACAAATAGATCTAGTTGACGGCTGCAACTCTGCTTTTAACAGACTGAGTAAAGGCATGAAATGTTTGCGAACGAACATTTGATGCTTTTTAAGGCCTACATGAATAAAGATATCACCCCAAGGGGATTGAGAGTCAAAATTCAACCACTTGTGGGCAAAAGAGATGATATCTTGATGCAAGGTTGGTATCAAGCTCAACAAAAGGCTTCTATGACTTTTGTACAGATTCTCAGTTCATAAAGTAAACAGATTATAGAAACCAACAACTGTGAGGTTAGGGATTTATGTGGGGAGCTCAAATCTTGAGGGGCACCTGCAATATTCCATCTGTCTCAACAGACTGTCAAAGGAACTACTTGTTTTTGAAAAACAGATTTAAAGATAAAAAAATCAAGAAATTCAACAGGGACTTGACCGACTATCAAAGGAATAGACCTTTTGATACATCTAAAACAGGTTTATGGAATCTAGACAAGTCACAGGGGGCAGAAGCAAAAAGAGACCCAGATCAATTTTCAAAGGGTCCTTCAATATACACAGTAGACATGACCAACAACAGGGAGTCCCTGGTCCTCAAAAAACAAAAAAGCCACACCCACCGTTTAAACATGTTAGGAGGAGATGTGGGAGAAAACACAGAAAACACCAAGATAGATACTATAGAAGCCTTGCTCCAGGTGTTTACGACTCAATAGACTATAATATTCTGAATATTTTGAGGACTGTGATAACTGATGACCAAAATAAACTTTTGAATAAAGGTTGTGGATGAGTCTGACATTGTTACTGATAACAGTTTTTGTCGTAGAATTAATCTCAAATTGTTCTTTGGATCTATGGAACGTTCTCAAAGATCTAGTGAATTCAAATTCTTAAAATCTGACTTTGTTCCACCTATGAATAAAAATGTTGGCGTTTTCCAACAGGCAGTTCTTAAGGATATTCATTTCAATTGGGTCATTCTTTTCCTTTGAAACACAGTTTGTCCAATGCTAAGCAAACGGCACTACAAGGACTAAGAAATACCAAAAACATTGTCATTTTACAGGCTGATAAGGGTGGGGCTACTGTTATCATGGACACGGATTATTATCTGAGGGAGGGAAATGAACAATTGTCCAATCCTTCCCATTACATGAAAATGCCCATTGACCTTATGCCTAATTTTAAGCAAGAAATTATCAAGTTTTTGAGTTTGGCAGCTTCAGAAGGTGGTTGTTGTTGTGTCTTTCAGCTTTTCCCAGTTAGGGGTCACCACAGCGGAACTCCGGTCTGCTAATGATTGGCAGTTGATTTTTACGTGCTGAGTTGCCAGTCCTAACGCACAACCTTCAACGAAGGTACGCCCATTCACGCATGTCTCCATGCAGAAGACGCTGTAGCTGAGAGTCGAACTGGACAGCGTCTTACTGTGAGGCGACAGCACTACCGCAGAACCACCACCGCGGTATTATATCTTAATCTGTCAAGACGCATCTTACGGTGAAGGATCCACAAAAACAAATACCTCCTACCCAAGATACATAAACCCCTCAATAAACCCCGTGGACGACCAATTGTTTCTGGTATAGGCTCTCTAACTGAACCCTTATCCGAATTTTTGACAGTATATCTCAAACCATTACTCTGCATGATTCGAGCCAGGATACAAGACACCAGTTTTTACAATTGGTTTCAGATACCCAACTTGAACTGGGATAGTTGCTGTGCACTCTGGATGTCAAGGCCCTGTATACCAACATACCACACTGGGCAGGACTAGAAGCCCTTAAATATTGGCTAGATAGAGCCCAGTTATACTTGGTGGGATTCAGTACACTTCTGGTCTGCATGGCTGAGCATGTCTTGGATAAAAATGTATTCCATTTTCAGGGAGAATGCCTTTGGCAAATTAGGGGCACTGCTGTGGGAGCATCTTTTGCTCCCATTTATGCAAACCTTTTCATGGGATACATTGAGGATCTATGATCCTACACATAACATTTACATAGAGGAACTAGATGTTTGGCTCAGATATCTGGATAATTGTTGGATGGTCTGGCGTTCTGATCAACAATATCTGTTGGAATTTGTACAATATTTGAACCAGAACAAATGGGGTATTGAATTCACACTGACTTGTGATTTATGTGAGATTAGTTTTCTGGATGTTACTATCACTCGTTATTCAGATGATGCATTAAAAACCAAAACATTTCGCAAGTATCCCCAATATAACAACTTGTTACATGCCACCAGCATGCATCCCAGCCACATCATCCGGAATATCCCCAAATCCCAGTTTCTTAGAATAAGAAGGATTTGTTCCTCTGAAATGGACTATACGGAATCTCAGCATGACTTGGTAGGCAGGTTTAGAGCTAGGGACTCTAGAGAATTTGACATCCAGAGTGCCAGGCAAGTGGCATCCATCTCGGACAGAACATCACTCCTGACTTATAGGGAGAAAAGCCAAGCTGAACAGGTGGATACCATTAGACTAATTACCACATATGGACGCAATATTAATATGATCAGAAATATCATTTCTAAACATTGGAATATTCTTTGTGTCAGTGATGAATTGACATCTCTTTTGGGACAGACTTGTCAGTATGGATATAGAAGAGGCAAAACGTTAGGTTCCTTCTCCCATTACAAAAGAGTGAGTTCCGGGGGCATGGTTTGCCACCAACCAACCATGACTGGGGATAAGCTTTGGGATACATACAGTTGTGGACATTGTTCTTCTTGTCCATGTATTTTCACATCCAAACCGTTTTCTAGTAGAAACACAAATCGTGTATATGACATGAAATTTTTGGGGACTATAACAGTGATTGGGTTGTGCATCTTGCGACATGTACATGTGCTGCTTTCTATGTCAGACAGACATCACGACCTCTCAGAATGCGAATGTCCGAACATCGTAGTGATATACGTATCAAACGGGACACCAATGCTTTATACAGACATTGTTTACACCACAACTTTGCCAGGTTTCAGTTTACGATCATTGACAAGGTCCGTGGTGACGTATCCAATAAATAGGGATTGCATTCAATTCTTAACAAGAAAGAGAAGTATTAGATCATCAAACTGGGTGCTTTGTTTTTGTCTGGTTTGAATGATCATTTATGAATACATTATGTATTATTACTTTTTGTATTAATTATGTTGACTGTATATTCTTTTTATATTTTTTTTCACACAGGAAACCATCTGAGCGAAGGGAAGAATTCTGATTGGAGGGCTTACCTTATAAATATGTATGGTGAACTTACCTATGTGATTAATATTTTCTCCCACTGATGAAAGCCTTAGGGCTGAAACCAGTCTGGGATTTATTTATCCAAATAAATCTTGTGTTAAAACTTTACTATTTGTGCCTTTTCCATACTCTTGACGTCTGGGGTTGACTATTTTTTCATGTTTTTTTAGCCTTTTGCCTTGCACCGGTCATACTTGCAAAGGACTTTGTTTTTATATTGAAATGTGCCTTTAAATTTTTTTTTCTCAATTTTTTTTTATTTTTCAAATACAGTTGAATAAATTACATAGTATTTGTATATAACATCTTAAATAACTATGGACACTATTTGCATCAGCCTGACATTATAATACAGCTCAATATATACAATTACTTTATAGGTATAAAAATCCAGTTATCAGAGTGTATCTGTTCAGTTATTGTAAAGTGTCAATCAATAAAGACTTTTTTTTCCATGGATTGTTAATAAATGGCTTAGGATGAAACCTTAATTCTTTAATTTTAATTTCCAACAATGCTGTGGTCTTCAGTAGGCTGTAGAAGTCTTTCAAAGTCGGTACTGTGTTTGTATTCCATCTTCTTGTTATACACTTCCTTGAGATTGCAAGTATTGTTCATACTAGATGCATATTTGACCCATTCAAATGAGGACCTTCGTACACATTTAATAATACTAGAGCTTTAGATAACTTAAATGATTCATTAAATAAAGCTTGTAAAAAGTTTTTAATACCATTCCAAAATGACTTAATTTTAACACTGTAAGAAAAATGTGATTCCAGTATCATTGTGTATTTGCTCACAACTCCAACATATTCCCTTTGTGGAAGAATTAATTTTAGTAATTCTATCTGGAGTTAAGAATGTACTGTGCAAGCATTCCCAATTAAAAACATTCCAGTATTGTGTAAAGGATGTATGTTTTATTCATAATAAAATATTTGATTTAATTTCTTCAATTAGACATAATGAGAGTCCTTTTGTTATATAATTCCAATATGAGGATTTGGGTGGTGTTTTATAATTTATCAGTATCTTGTAAAATTATGAAATACTATTTCCCATGGCATGATCATTATATATGATTTCATATAGGTATTTCATAAGTTTAAGTATTTCTTTAAATGAATTACTAATTATTCTGCATAAATATTGCGAATACGTCAGAATGCTTTGTATAGTTAGCCAATCTTGTTGTGGAATTTTGTATGTTGTTTCTATTGTTTGCATATCCAGAACTTTTAGTTCTTTGATACATTGAAACCAACAAACAAACCCTTTCTGTTCCCAGGAATTAATTATTGTTTTGTATATTTTATGTGGATAGCTCTTTGTAATTATTAATGGTGTTAAAAGATCAAACCAGATTTTTAAATCTATATTTGCATTGATAATTTTCCTAAATGAGTCAATGTAATTAATCGTATGAGTTTTAGTGGACTTAAAGTTATGTTATATTGCATACTAATACATAATATGTGCCATGGCAAATTGTTTTTATCTGTTATTTGAATTTTTTTTTGTAAATCAAATTCATTTATTGATATTACAGTTAGTAATTCTTTCCAATTTGCAGAATAAATTGGACTTACCCAATCTAAGATTGTTTTAGATATTAATGCTTTTATTTATGTTTCTATATCAGGAAATTTTAATCCTCCCTGTTTCCATGGTCTGATATGATGTATTAAAGCTATTCTGTTTCTTTTGGGAAACAACAAAAATGTTATTAGGTATGAGTTTATCTCTTTGAGTATATTCCTTTCTGGTAACAGTTGTATTGCCAAAGCTATATACAGAATCTTGGGTAGTAAAACCATTTTTATCAACTGTAGTCTTATCTTCAAATGTTAATATTATTTTGTTCCACTTTTCCACAGAGATTTTAATTGTATTGATGATATTATTGTAGTTTTTTTAGACTAATTCATTATTACCCTTGCATATCTTGATTCCTAGATATTTTAAGGTAGATTCTTGTTTCCCTATACTGTAATTCCCCTTCTACTGCAATTCTTTTTTTTATTTAAAAATAAAAATGTTGATTTTGATTTATTGAAATGGAGTCGTGAAGTACTGTAAAATATGTCAAAATTATCTAATTCTTCTAATGTTTGTTTTGTATTAGATAATGTTAATATGTCATCAGCAAAGAGCTTTACTTTAGAATTGTATTGTTCTTAAACATCTACTCCTTTGATTTTTGTATTGTTACTTATTGAATCTGCCAATATTTAAATAGCCAAAGCAAATAGACTCAGTGACATGGGACATCCTTGTTTAGTACCCTTTGTTATATGTATAGATTCAGAGGTGGAAGGACGTAGCTTAACATATGCTAAATTGTGTGTGTGTGTGTGTGTGTGTGTGTGTGTGTGTGTGTGTGTGTGTGTGTGTGTGTGTATGTATGTATATATATATATATATATATATATATATATATATATATATATATATATATATATATACTTGAACGAAGGAAGGAGGGCATTCAAATAACACCAGAATTTTGAATAAATAGTCCCAGTTTAGGGAATCAAAGGCTGTCTCTATATATCTAAGCCAATTATGAGTGATTATTTTCTTAACATAATCTATAAGAAAAAGTATACTTTTAATACTGTCATGTGTATCTCTATGACATATAAATCCAGTTTGATCATTATTTATTGTTTTGGATAATGGTATTTTCATTCTGTTAGTTAATATTGCCATAAATATGTTATAGTCATTATTTAATAATAATAATAATAATAATAATAATAATAATAGTAATAATACTATAGGTCTATATGAGTTACAGATGTTTGGGGATTTGTTTTCCTTTAGGATTGGTGTGATTAAGGAATATCTACTAGAGGGTGGTATTAAAGCTTGTGAGCGAATTTCTAATAGAGTATTATGGAAGAGGGATAGTATCTTTGAAGGAAAAAAGGATATATTTCCATAATTATGCCATCTATACCTGGAGCTTTATTATTTTTACCCTCTTTTATTGTATCTATAATTTCCTTGTAGGCTATGGGTGCTTGCAGATCTAGTTTTAATTTTTCTGGTGTTTTTTATATTAGAACATTTTTTGTCTAGATTTAATTGATCGATGTGTATATTTCCTTTTTGGAAATGTTCCATATAGTGATTTCTATAGGTATCAAGAATGTTACCTTTATCCGAGACATTTTCCCCTATCTTTTCTTGGAAGATACTTTGCTTTTGATTGTATTTTAATTCTTGTGGATAAATTATGTAGATATTTGGGAGAAGTGGCCAAGGTATTTTTAGTTTTTCTAAAGCTAAACTAGTTTTATGTTTTAGAATTTCATTGTATTTATTGTTTAATACTTCTACTTTCTTTTTCATCTCCATATGATTTTGTTTTCAGCTTTTACTGGCAAAAGTTTGGATTGTAGAGCTAATAATTCACTATCCCATTCTCTGATTTTTTTTATACCAAGTTAGGGTTTTACCATATATGTAAGCTTTTAATGAGTCTCATATCATTATTTTATCTCTGTGGTGTAATTAATATCTAAGAAGAACTGTAATTCAGATAATAACCAGGGGTTGAACTATTTTAGTTATATATGCTGGAATTCTGGAGTTAAAGGTTAATGGTTTGTACCAGTTTTGAAGTTTTAGTATCAATGAATTGTGGTCTGAAATGGGGCAGGGAGTGATTGAGAACTTAATGATTTTAGAGTGCAAGTCATGGGCAGCATATATTTTATCTATTCTAATTTGGGTACCAATTCTGTGATCTTGATGGGAAAATAACAGATTTATCTTCTTTAAATTTTAAAGTATCTACAAGATGAAATGATTCTACCCACTTGTTTAAAGCTTTTGATACAGCAGATGTACGCAGCGGTCTTTGATTTGTAGTTTCAGAAATATCAAATACACAGTTAAAATCTCCTCCAAATATTAAGTTGTCTTTATAATTATTGGAAATGAAATCCAAGTGTTTTTTTAACAGTTCCTGATCCATTGCCTGGGAACCAGTATAGATTGGCTAGGGTCCATATTTTATTATATTTAACTATTACTAATGCAATAAGGCCTTCTTTATCTTCATACTTATAAATGATTTCTAGGTTAATCACATTTGTTTTCCATAAAATTGTCTTAGTTTTATAAGTGGATTGCGCCAATATCATATATTCCTTAGGATTCCATTTGTAATTGTCATTTGTTTTGAAATGAGTTTCTTGATGGAAGACAATTTGTGTTTTGTTCAGTTTTAAAAATTTCAGTAGATTTGATCTCTTGGTATGATTGTTTAAGCCATTGGTATTTAAAGATGATAAAGTTAAAGCCATCTTAGGTTATTTAGACTGTATATTTTTTGTTTTATTGTGACTATTAAACTCTTTCCTCTGATAACTATAAAGTATATGTTTGAGGTTTTAAAGGAAATTATCAGTTTTATACTTTGAGTGTTTATCAATAATGTAATGTTTTGATCCGGCATACTAAAAATGTTTTTGTAAAATAAATTAATAAATGTTAACAAAACTAAGAAATGCACTAGCCATTGAATGAAAATCATTCCTAATCTGGAAGTCTATCAGATTATCATTCATACCCTGACAATCCAGAACATTCTGAGCTCCATAAATTGAACTGTCATATCATATGGAGAATATTTGTAATAGGAATAAGCAATATTTATATTATTTTGAACAGATATAGTAATATTGTTGATTAGACAGAATTCTAATACAATATAAATGTCTACTTATTGTATAAGCAATTAATATTTACATGAAAGATAGATGACAAGCAGTTCAATCATAGTAAATTAGGATGTACCATGTATAAAATTCTCAGTAAAAGATTATAGCGCACAGTTATTTAACATATTCACCCTTATTGATGAAGTCTTTCAAAACGTATTACGTAATATAAGTAGATGGTAATATTTATACCTAATGTTTATAATACAATGTATTTTACTGGATATATCAGAAGTTATATTTCATTGTTTGCCAGCATTTAAATAATCACTTTATTTGTTGCTAACTTACTTAAAGCATCGAGTTTGTTTCATGTAAACATTGATGTTGGTGCATTTTAATTATCAGTGCATCCCTCTCCCCCCCCCATTTTCTGCACACAAGGATTTTCATATCTGTCATTTCTTATAAAATGAGTGAAATTATAGATTAAAAGTAACAAATTCACTTATTGTAATTTAATAATTACAAGTTGTTGTGTCTTTCGGCTTTTCCCGGTTAGGGGTTGCCACAGCGGAACTCCGGTCCGCTAATGATTGGCAGTAGATTTTTACGTGCAGAAGTGCCGGCTCTGATGCACAACCTTCAACGAAGGTACGCCCATTCACGCATGTGTCCACACAGAATCGAACAGGACAAAGTCTTACTGTGAGGCGACAACGCTACCGCAGCACAAAATAATTACATGTTACCTTTCCATATTCATAAATTGCTATTTTATGGCATATACTGAAAGTTTTTAGATTTAAATGGCAACATTTTGTTTTCAATATAATTTTTTATTACAATTTGTAATATACAATACAGATACAGAAATAAGATTGGCTTTCAACTAACATTAGTTACATGTTGTCAGATACAGGATATAAAATGGCAACATTCTATTTTTGTATAATCAGCAAAGGTTAAACTGAGTGATTATTGTCAATTTAATACTATTTGTTCAGAATGTGATTGTTACATTCTGTGACATTCCTAGTTCAGGCTCCTATTGTTTCCCTTTAACAACTTTGTCAGTTTGATGTCATGTATAAAATATTAGTTACCTTGGTAACAGCTTAAGTAGTATGTATGGTCAAGGTGTGTTACAAAACCACAATTCAAGTTAAAGCAGTTATATGACTTGTTATGCACATTTACTTATATGTGTGTTTTTTTTTGGCTGTTGCTTAGTTATTTGAGTGACCACAAGCTGTAATGTTTATTCTTATTATTATCTCCTTCCAAGCATGTTTATACAGTCCATAAACTTTAAATTATGAGACCCTTCTAGTTTCTTATTTCCATCCCTACGTACACACACATCAGTACTTCAAGCACGGGCAATAATGCCCATCCAGTTTTGCCAGAGTACCATTCACTAATTCATGTGGTGTGTTTCCAAGCCGTTCTTAAAATATCCAAACTAATATTTGTCCTGTTCAATTTTACCAGCCTGTTCCATACAGTGGCCACTCTGACAGTGAACCACTCAACACACCCTTTATTCCCACATATATTTCCAAAAAGGAAATCCGATGACTCTCCAGCACTTCCCAGTGACCCCAAAAAGAATCGGCTATCCCCATATGCCCAACATGTCCGAGCAAGCTCACCTCCCAGACCATTGCAATGGGTACTACACAAGACCAAGTACTCTTAGTCTTTCACAATAACTCATACTTCCACTCTTATGTAAGTGGTTGGACCAAAATACATTTTAAATATAAAATTGAGCTTTTTTTTTTTTTTTAAATCAAGAATCAACTTAATGAGCTAAACAAAGTGTTGAGAGACCATCAATATATGTACATGTGGTTAAAACAGCCCTCTCTCTCTCTCTCTCTCTGTATATATATATATATATATATATATATATATATATATATATATATATATATTTTTTTTTTAAACCAAAAACGGCATTGCTGAGAATCATTATCGTCACTCTGTTTCTGTTACCATAGCAATAGCAACCTGAGAGCGTCTGTTTCTGTTAGTGTGTCTTTGTACTGCATACCAGAGGCTCGTGATGCACCTGAAGCAAAGCTTCACTTCACTGCAACTTCAAGCCTAAATTCCCTCATTTTCAGTGAGGCAGCAGCCAGGAAAAGAACAGAGAGCAAACAGATAAAAATAAATAAATAAATAAATAAATAAAAACTCCCAACAAGCCGCCACAATTAGAGACAACTCACTCCTCCAGCCCTCCCACCTCTCACTCAGCAGACATACAAACAAACCAGTCTCTGCCAAAATATCCCAAATCACAGTTCTATCCACCCCCTTCCCCTGGATCCAGGCTAAAACACCAAATGTCTCTTCCTAATTCACAAGTATCAGTAAACCTTGATCACAAGCCGCAACCCACAGCTTCCTGGAGACTAAAACGGACACACACCATATCAGGATTGATCAAACAGCACTCGTAGCTGTGATACCTGCCATAATTGATATTAACTATATTTAGACAGAATAATGATGACATTTGTACTAAGAGCATGCTACTATTATTTAACCAGGATATACATGACATTTCTAAATCATACTTTAACTGAAGAAGGCATTAGTTTCCATGACAGCTTTTTTTTTCAAAACACTCTACTGTTACTGCTGTTATATATGATGTTAATTTGTTACATTTAAGTCTGAACTGTGATGAATAATATCTTATTGAATTACTTAATTAATTACTTAAATTATTATAAGTAAAATCAATGAAAAACGAACTAGATAAGTATTCGAGTTCAACTAGGGGAATAGAAACTTCTATGTTTGTATTATATGTTGCTTTGTTTGGCTTATATATAATGTAAACAGTAACCCATCTTGACTTATCTTTGTTTGTGAAGAATTATTGGAGTCTTTGAACATTCAATAAATCGTTACTATTTCTCAGTTGTTTAAGAAACCCTTTTTTTTTTTTTTTTAATAAAAACAGATGACAATTGATGTACCATATCAGTTGATACTTTGAGAAATGTAGTTGTAAGAGTTATTTTTTGGCACCGCTATCTTGGAATCAGTTTTTTTGTTTCTTCTTTCTAGCATCAGTCCAAGGATTGTTTTCTTTTAAGAGTAGGGGCCATCCATTCCATTTCTTCTGGGATAGACACTACGTTGTTTTTGATGAATGTAGTAGCTTCTTCTAAGTCATTAAAGGTTCTCTTCTCATTGACAAAAAGTATTTTTATCTTGGCTGGAAAGGCCTGCTGTTCTTTAATGTTGTTTTGTTTCAACAGTTTTATTATTGGCCAGACTTGTTTCCTTTGTTCTAGTATTCTGGAAGAATAATCATTGTCAAACCTTATAAGGCTTTGATTGTATTTTAAGGGTGATTTTCTCCAAGCAGATTTTAATATTAGTTCCTTTTCCAGAAGTGAAAGAAATTTCATAACTGTGGATCTAGGTGGAGTATTTGTTGAGTTAGAAGCAGGTTTCCTCAGTGCACTGTGCACTCTTTCAATTCCAAATGGAAGTCCCTCTTTCAAGTCTAAAAATTCAGGAATCCAGGTTAAGAATGAAATAATGTCTTCACCTTCAGTGTTTTCAGGCAGACCAAAGATCCTTATGTTATTTCTCCTTTCCCTGTTTTCTAAGTCATCTATTTTGTTAAGCAGCCATGTGTTCTGTTTAAACAAAAATTCTTTTTGGAATTCTTCCTCTTTGGGTCTTCCTTCAGTGTCATTTAGAGAAGTGTCTATATTTCTTATTTTTGTATGGTATTGCTGTAATAGTTCCTTAAGAGTATCCGTCTGTTTTTGAAAATTTAACTTGAGGTTTTCCAAGTAATTTTTAAAGCCATCCATCTTCAAAGATAGTTTCCTGTAAGGTAGATGTCATCAATTGCAGTTCTTTTTTCAAAGCAGCGTCTGGGTGAGAATTTCTTGAGTTGTTCATATTAAATGGCTCAATATATCTCCAAGTTACTTGACAGGAAAATCTTTGTATATCTCCACCAAAATTGATATTTATGTAGTTTGGTAGTTTATCTATAGATTTCTGATGTTTTAAACTTGAACATAATAACATTTTCCTATATTATTATACTAATTTATAGAGCTCTCAAAATCCACTGCTCTGAGTTGGCCATCTAGGTTCTGCCTCTCCCTGCCTTTAAATTTTGAATGGTTTGCTATCATGTGACTTTTGAAATTTTGTATTTATGGCCTTGTGTGATTGGTGACTCGAAGTCCAGTTGAAAGTGGATGAAAGCGCTAAGTTGGTGTCTGGATTATTTTGCTGTATTGTCTACAGTTTTCAGGTTCTTCTGTTTTTTTTTTTTGGTGGTGTTCTGCATTTCTACTCTATATTGCATCCCCTGATTCTGCTGAGATTGTTCCAGATGAACAGGATCCATGCTACACACTGCTTGAATGACGTCATAATTGGAAAGGGAGGGTCTTCTTCCATGTAGAGATAACCAGTGGAAAGATGTGCAGGGTGATTGAACTTCTGAGAGAAAAACATTTACAAAGGAAGTAGAATTTTATGTAACCTTTTTTTAGTAACCTGGTGAAGTTCGTAAAACACAGCTGCCTTTTCAGATGTGACATAAGGGGGTACAGAACTAGAATTTTTTTTTAAAACAGAACTCTGAAGTTTAGCATCAGGGTGAGATGTGGGACAGTTCCAGTCCAGATTTGCTGTACTTGATGATTTATCCATTAAGACAGACATTGGTAAATGGTCATTTTTATGATTTAGTATGTATGTCTATCTTTACAGCAACATTCAAATGTCTTGAGGCTATAAAATATTCAGCAGCACAGCTTCCTATTTTTGTAATGTATGTGTAAATGGAATTCTTATTTAAGTTGCTTCTATACTTTGCCACTAAATTCAACAACCGAATTCCTTGACTATTTGTATTATCTTATTTTTTTAAAGATACTGTATTATCCTCTGATGCACTTCCACTCTCCAGTTTTGTGTTTTTCAGAACTTTCCCATAATTCTGGAAATTAGTTGAATTGGTATTCATATCATAACATAACTTCCTCAGTTTCTTTACCATCTAACTTCCCCAATTTCTTTACCATCTAATTACAAAGCTTTCCCTAATCCCCCCGCAAAAAAAAAAAAAAAAAAAAACTCCATTCATTTTAACATTTTTATTGGATTTAACACATTCACTAGTAAGAATTTCCCTTTATTACCTTTCACTATCAGCATTAGAATACCACCCTTTTGGGTTATTTGGTTTAATTTTAGACCCTTGTTTACTTTGTAGAAGGTCTACAATCCCCATTTGGGTCTGTCTTGTTTTCCTTAAACTTTCAACATCTTCCATTCTTATTTGTTGAAAGTATATAATATTGTATTGCTTTACATACTTTCAAGGGTTTTCATTTCCTAGATTAGCTAGCCAAGCAACATTCCAAGCTAGTATTTTTCATTTCTCATCACATTTTGACTTATTTTGACTTATTTTGATTACTTCTATTTCTGCTCTGATGTAATCACCTGTATTTCTTTCCATTGTCATTCCCATTCTACACAGTGGATTCTTAAAATAACCAGTTTCATGGTTATTTTATTCACACTGTTTTGCAGAATCACTGAACACTAGTGACTGAGCATAAATGGTTGTGTGACTTAACTGCCTTGTATTATGACCTTATGACTACATGTTTACCTCTGTAGTTTGGCTTTTTCCGTACCCTGTCTGTATCAAATCATTATCTGTAATTTATCTGCTATGATTATTCCAAACAATGCTTTTTGGAAACATTTTCAGCACAGTTGGTATTTCATAATCCTATTGGGCAGAGTGAAAAGAGATGAAACCCTGATATTTTGTAATATTCTATCCCTTTTAATTCCTTATAACTTCCTTTCTTTGACTTCATACCTTTTGTCTGATTCCTTATTTTCCCATTTATGTATGTATAGTCAAAATGATTCCTTATTTCTTCATACACATAGGTGTTTACTAGGCGAACGACCACAAGGGCCTTTTTAAGCCTAGCCATCTATCCCAAATCTCTGACAAGTTCTGATACCTTTAAGTGTAAATAGGGGCTTGGGAGGTGAAACATTTACAATCTGGGGCCTGGGAGATTGAACCATTTACAGGCTGCCTGTGTCCATTTGAGACATAGGTGCCAAACCAGGGATGAATTTCCTGTTCCCTATCCAGTTGTCCAAGTTGCAATTGAATTGAGTTAGGAAGGAACTCTGCTTCACATGGATGGGGAGATGGTTCCAGAGACTGGGTAGTCTTTGGGATACATACTTGTCTCTCCAGTAGCTCCTGTTTATAGCAAGGCAAGGTTTAATTCTTTAGAACGGGTAATTCTGGTGCTGTTTGTTTTGTGGCTGTGCAGGAGATCAGAGTGGGGTCTGACATTGATTGCCCTGTATGCCAGGCTTGCATCTCCCATCAGAAGTCTGTAGGATACAGAATACATTGATAGGGCCTTGAGGCGGTCTGCATAGGACATTTTACTTGTGCCCTGTATTTTAGTGAGGAATCTCTGTGGCTGTTCCAGTTGTTGGATATGTCAGGTTAGGTACAAACCAAAGGTGGCATTGTACTCCTTGGTAGGTCTGATAAATGCCAAATACAGTGGAACAATGATTTCTTTGGGCTTAGATGTCATACCTTTGTTTATAAGTTGCACACCATAGAATGATTTTCTTACTACTCTGGACACATGATGGTCAAAGGCTAGATTACTGTCTATGTGTGCCTCTAAGTCCCTGACTGCTGGGTCAGCTCTAAGGGGGGGGTGTTGTCAATATGATAGTTACCAGGGGGTGGATGACTCCCCAAAGGATATTGTTATACATTTCTTGGCATTTAGTTTTAGTCCTTGGCTTTGACACCAGTTATGTCTTTGTCAGCCTTTCCTGGAGAACATTTGTGTTAGTGTGGAATTCAACAACGTCTTCTAATTTGCAATCCTTTGCAAATTTAGTCGACCAAAAACCATTGACATTTTTCTTGACTTCAGAGAAGTAAATGCAAAAAGGAGTGGTCCAAGGACTGCTCCCTGAAGGTCTCCAGTTGTGACCGACTTCTTTGCAGAGGTGGACTCCACAATTCTAACTTCCTGGGTCCTGTCTGTGACTAACTTCCTGGGTCCTGTCTGTGAGCCAGTTGGCCATCCACTGGGTGACATACAGGTTTGTACCTAACCTCTTGAGTTTGTCAACAATGCCTGAGTGGGGTATTGTCAAATGCCTTGGCCAGGTCAAGGTAGGCAGTGTGAACCATTTTGCCCTCATCCATTGCTTTTGTTGACCTTCTCAAAGAAGTCCACCAGGTTGAGTAGGCATGACCTGCCCTTGATGAAACCAAACTGGGTTGGGTCCAGAGTATGGAGGTTTGCTATGTCACTATTGATCGTTTACATGATCTTTTCTATGGCTTTCCATACAAGACTAGTGAGACTTACGGGTTTGCAGTTTCCAGGGTCTGTAGATGGCCGACCTTTGTGCAGAGGGATGACTGTTGCTGTTCTCCATTAATGAGGCACGAAGCCTGTTTGGAGACTACAATTAAACAGCAATTCCCGAGGTCCTGAGAGGTCATATTTCGTGCTGTTTAGTAGGCAGCCTGGGATAATTTCTGGGCCCCTTGATGCAGTGTTTTTGGTGTTAGAGAAAGCATTAAGGCCCTGTTCCGTAGTGACAGCAGGTAGAGTTATATTTGATTGTATTTCCTGTGGGAAGGTTGAGTGGGAGAGAGGAGTAAAGTTAGAGCTGAATTTATTGGATTGTATGTTCACTAGATCTTCTGGCTCAGTATTGGTAGTTCCATTTACAATGAGCTCTGCACACAATTGTGTATTGCCTTTGAAGTTGCAAACATGGTCAAAGAATGCCTTGTGGTTGTACTTGGCCTGGGAGGCCAAATTTACCTCAGATTTGGCTTTGGTAGACTTTATTTGTCCTCTGAATTTTGTTTAGTTTGAGGAGAGTGCTTTTGTCCTACTGGGTACTGCACCTTCTAATTTTTGCCATGATTTTCTTCCTTCTGTTATACAGCCTATTGAATTTGTGGTTCCACAGTTTTTGCTTGTTTTTTTTAGTTAGTTCACTTTTTCCTGGGGTACAGCAGCTGCATCTGTGCAGCTGCTTATCTGTGAATAGTTCTCCATAGGCAGCAGTATTCTCCGGGTTTATGGGGGCTTGAAACTTTGCCACGTTATCACTTAATAGCAGGAAGTTAGCCTTAGAGTAGTTGCTGAGTATTCCAGGTTTAGCTGGGCGTCCAGGTTTTATTTTTTACTTCAAAGGAGACCATTTTGTGGTCTGGCCTTACCAGGGATGACATTACAGTAAGGGGTGTGCAGCACTTTCTCATATTAGTGAGGACCAGATCCAGTATAGTTTGACTGTCTGGTCCACGGAGTTTGTGTTTACAAAATCCAGGAATCTTTGTCTGTACATTTGGTATCGTATAGGATTCACAGTTAATAGTAGGGTAATTTAAAGTTGCCCATGAATATGGTATTGGGTTGGATGGTGAGTGTTTTCAGTATGTTTAAATACATGGTATAGGTTTCTTGGGTCATAGAGGGGGACCGGTAGCTTGCAAAGAAGTGGTATTGGATTTTGTCTATGATGATTTGAACATGGAGCACCTCCAGTGCATTGTCCTGTTTGACCAGCCATGAGGTGAATTTATTTTTGATGTAAACTGAGACACCTCCACCTTTAGTCCTTGTCTTTGTAGTAGCTGGTCTAAATGTGTGGAAGACATTATAATCTTACACTGTTGGTTTGCTGTCCGTGGCTTTAAACCATGTTTCAGTGACTGCATAGACATCAGCATTCTAGGGTGAAGAGAGCTTCGAACCAATTCCTCTTTGTGAAAGTAAACAGCCCATGAAAATAGCTGCCTCCTGTATTTTGCCAGCAGCCTATCTTGGGACACCCACCCTCTCCCAGTTGTACTGTATGCAGATGACCAAGGTTTCTTGTTCCACTGTCCTTGGAAGACGTAGTCATCTACAGATTTGTGTGACACCTGGTATTGTAAAACAGCAACTGGAATTTGACCTGGCCTTCCTAAGTAGCTGGCTAACCAGACAAAACCTTATACTCGGTGTTAAAAAGACAAAAACAATGTTCTTCAGAACTCCGCAAAGTCTCCACATTTTACAATTCTTTGTCGATCCCCTACTATCAAAGCCAATTACAGGAAACAGACACATCAGTCCCATCACATAGATAGCCTGGAATCTGACTAGACCTTTCTTTAACCTCCAGTATCCCATTCAGGTTGCTAAAGCCAAAGTTAATTACTCTTCTGGGCCAGAAAAAAATCTTACTTTCTCTCAACAGCAGATAGTGCAGCATTTGGGAAGAGAGTTCTCCTTCCAGCTTGAATAAACCTCCTCTTTATACACCTCCCCTTTCTGCCTCTTTCCTTCTCCACTTCTTAAGACACAGTAATTTGCACCCATAAAATTTTTCTGAAGCAAATTTCAACAGCTTCCCCCTCACTGCTTCACCATATCTACATTGTACCTTCTCACCTCTTACATCCTGAAATCCTTTCCCTACTACCTTCCTCTTCCTGATGTGCATATCTTGGTGTCAAATAGTGCACCTTTACTAGATTTCATAATTTTGTAGAAACTTTACTATGTAGGACAAATAATTAACTGGCATTTACAGTGCAGTACTATATTTGTTTATGCAGTATAAATGCCTTTCCCTAGTCTATATAGTCCTACTGTAAGAAGTGTAGCAACCTATTGCCAACCTTGCATTCATTAATCCAACAGCTGTTTTTGTATCTCTTAATTACTGGTTTCTTAATGTTAACTGCTTAATAACGAACATCTTATGCTACCTTGTATCTATCGTCTGTGCTACCTTTTATCCCTTTTTTAAATTTGGTTGTAAAACTCCAGGCTGAGTTTCAAAGTGGTCCAGTTGGCCACTTGGATCACTGCTCTAATCTGGTTGGTAAATGAATAAATAAGTGAATAAAATGTGATTGTGGGCCACTACCTTAGATTTAGGAGCATCTCTGTATCTGTGTGTGTGTGTGTGTGTGTGTGTGTATTTGTGTGTGCATAATACACATTTATGCTCTGATATATGTATAGAGCATGTATTTTAAGCAGTGCATGATTGAAGTAATTTGTTCATTTGTTGACATAATGTATTTACAGCATGCTTCCCTTATAGAATTATTATGGGTCTAGAGCATGGGAGTATCATTGTTGGGTCATTTGAGATATTTGTGGAGTATGATGTGTCTTGCATATTTTGGCTGTGATATTTTTTATTTTAATTAATATTTACTGACAATGCTATGTGTGCATCGTGTGCCTGTTACGCATGTGTGTGTAATAAATATAAATGTATGGGTTTCCTTCAGAATCTCGAACTACTGAAATCCCGAATTTCAGTAGCCCGAGACCAGAAAGGCAAAAGTGCGGAATACTGAAACTCGAGAAGCGCAAAATTCAAAATCCCGAAGTTTTTGAATTAGCGGTTCTGGTGTTGCGGTGTCTGAGTGGATGGTTGGAGATGTAGGTCTGTGTTTGTGTTGTACAGGTTTTGGGTAGGGGCTTTAGTGTGTGTCTGTGTGTTTTGTTAGTGTGATGTGTATGTGCGAGGGGAATGTAGCTGGTGTAGTGGTGTTTTTGTGTGTTTGTCTGTGTAGTGCGACCTCGGAGTTAGTATATTTAAGTAGGGGGGTGTGGGAGGCGCAGCCCCCCACATTAGGTGTTTGTGTATGCATAGGGAGGTGTATGTTTGTGTCTGTGTTTGCGGTATGTTTGGTATAGAAGTCGTGATTTTTAATTTCCTGCTTCTGGGGTTTCAACTTTATGGATTTTCGGCTTCATGGTCTCGAGATACTGAAATTCGAGATTTCAGTAGAAGTGAATCCAAATATAGATCTCTCTCTCTCTCTCTGTCTCTCTCTCTCTCACACAATAAAAATGAATAATGACAAACTTCCACAAATATGTCAGTTTTGTACATAGTCATAACAGGCAAAATGAGGGGGGAAAAACATGAAAACTATCCAGAATTTGGAAGTCATGTCATGATAATGTAATAACCAAGCCAGAACCAGACTATTCTGTAGTCTGAAATGGAATGTCATGACTGAGACTAGGAACAGGTTTAGCAGCATAACTTTTATTGCTTTTACAGTATAAAGTTAGCAGTCTGTTTCATAGGAGCCCTTTGCACACAGGTCACAAACCTCCCCGGAACCAAGACGTATGCAGTAATCGTAATTAACTGAATACTGAACCTGCTATAACAGATATCCCCCCATCTCACTTTGAGAGAAACATTTCATTATTAAACATGTAGTGAAATGTGACATGTTCGTTGTGATTACTATTTTTTTCTTTTCAAAATAGTTCCCTAAACATTTTTTTTTCAGATAATACTACCACTCTGACACAGTTGCTGTTTTTAGCTTTGTTAAAGAAAGCAGTTAAGCAGCTGTTAAGAATCTCAACATTTTAGAGGAATTATGACATTGCATTTGTAGGAAATAAATACCACTAACTGCAAATGTGTTGGCATCATAGAACTATATGAATTGTTAGAGATGTCTGGTTACAATATCTTCAAATTCATGAAGACTAGTCAATGCAGTAAGCTTACTAAGTTCTCCCCATCTTATTTCTGCTGCTGTTCTCCTGCTACAGGTGTCTCTTGTACATCTTGAAGGAGTCTCCTATTACTTTTTGGGCTAATGTCATTCTTAGTTTGCACTACATAAATTGTGGGCTCATGTTTGTCAACAGGTACTGCTGTTCATCTCAGTCTATTTTCTCTGTCCAACTTGAGTCTTTACTCTTGGCTAGGATATATGTGTGATAAAAAAAAAGCAAGCTGACTGTCTCCTGTTACAGAAGAATAAATGGTAAACTTCTTTAGCTTTCTCATCTTTTTCATTTGCAGCCTAGTAAGGAATAGGCCGTAGTTGTAGGTGTGGGTCCAACATAGAAGCAGTTGACTGGATTTGGTGTTCTGTCATTAGCTGTGGTGGGCTTACTAAAATTGTGCTATATGGAGTGACCTGGTAAGAGAGTAAAGCAGAATGGTGAAATGGTTGTTTAAGAATTTGCTTTGCAGTTTGAGCTGCTGTTACAGCACCATTTGCTTGTGGATAATGAAGAATATGGGTAGTATGGCTGAAGCCATCTGATTGCTGAACTCCTTGAACTCCACAAACACACAGACTGATGACCATTATCATTAATGAGCTCTAGGGAGTTCTCATCTTACATTTGAACACAGAAGTAACTTCTTGACTAGATGTATTATACAGATTTTGGTATTTCAGTGTCTCTGAAATAGTAGCCTGCTACTTCAAGATGTTTCTTTCTATTGAACTTGCACAGATCCATTACAATTCTTGGCCATGATCCCTTTGGCAAAGGGGTGGTCATCACTTGTTTTCTCCTTTGAAATGACTTCTTTTCATTTCAAAACTTGCTTGTCATAACAGCCTTAGAGATACAGGCTGAGGCTAGATGTCTGCAATGATGCTTTGCTACAACACTGACATCTTAGCCCTGTCTGTCTGCACACAGTTTGTCCCTAAAGACCCTCTTGGATCTACCTCAAAACTTCTGCTTGATATGAAGCTGAGATTATTTTCTTGTAGTACAACAAAAAGCCATCCCGTTTAGACGGTATGCTCTTACAGTATATGTGTAAGGGATAAATTGTCCAACTTTTAGCCAACTATTTTGAACAAAGCCAGTGACACTTAAGTCATAGACGTTGATCAATGAAACAAGTGACTTATGGTCAGTGAGCAGCTGAAAACTGTCCAGGCCTTGTAAATAATGAGAAAAGTATTCACTTGCCCTCATTCCTGCCAGGAGCCTTGTTGGTTTGCAAATGTTTTTTCCTCAGTGTGTGTTAGCATGCATGAAGGGAAGGCATCAAGGTTTGAGCTTTACCACCTTCTCCTTGCAGTAAACCAGATGCAGTAATGGGATCCACACTAACACGGACTTTAGTTTTTTGCAAGGTGACTCCGGAACTCTTCTTATGTCCAGTCTTTTTATGTCCAGTCTGAATTATTTTTAAGAACTCGGTAAAGAGATGATGTACTAATGACAATACTTGGAAGAAATGCTTAAGTCTTTCATCATTCCAAGTGTTTGGTGCTGCTCAGTTACATCTTTTGGACTTGGAAAGCGTGTAATATTTTTTTTATTTGCATCAAGCTTAATACATTAATTTCCAGTTTAGTAAGAATCCAAAATACTGCATCTTGGCTTTCCTGATATGAAACCAGTCTTTAACCCAGATTTATTAATAGTCTGAAATACAGCCTTTAGCCTATATCATGCATTATTTTGTCTGGCCCAAAATGTTGGACATTGATTCATTGCAACAACAGTAATGTTATAGTCTTTCAAAAGGGTGCTCTTTTCCCACTGCAGTACTTCAGAGGATAGCCTGGCGTAGGTTTTAGGTAGTTACTCAGCATGCAGTCCAGGAGACCATTCAGACGCTTAGTCCAAATCCCTACTGTGTCCCAAAGTGCCGTCTAGTTAAGGGACTTGTTCAGGGCCATACAGCAGGCAAGTGAAGGCCGAGGTATTCAAACTCTGTATTACAAGAAATAGCTAATTAAGAGGTCATAGCTGTATTCCTCTGTACTAATTGTCATTGAGCAGATCAATAAAGTCCTGACTGCAGTCCAAGTGATTAGTGATATACGTGTGTTTGTGTGTACACATATATAAAAAAATGTATGCGTATATATACACATACATACTCGCTTGCACACACATACACACATATACATATGTGCATACTCCTGTATATGTAGAATATATATTTTAGTAACTGAAGTAATCCAAAAAGCAGATGGAAACATAACCCTTCCCACAGGAGTGACGGAAGTCATTAATTTCATGCAGCTGGGATTCATCTGTTTGCCAGAACCTACTTTTTTTTCTAGTTAGTACCATGTTCTCATTTGTGGGTAAAGTAAACCTCTCCCTTTACACAATATCATTATGAAGTTTTAAATCCAGACAAATTCTTACTCTAACTTTTTTTTTATTAATCACGTCTTAAAACTTTATCCCGCTCAGTTCTCTTTCCTCACCCACATCTAGCAGCCTGCAGCTAACAAACTGTACTACAATATTGATACAGAGGAGTATGATTGGTTCACTTGTCATAACCATTTGTGTTCACAAAATGGATTCCAAGAATTCCTTGAACGAAGCTTGAGAGGTGACTTTTTCTGAATCCGTTTTAAGAACATGTAAACTGAAGTTATGGCCGAAGGCTTGATCATAATAGTTTGCAATTTATGGGTTGTTTTAGCTACTCTGCCATATTACCAGTTTTTTAAAAAATGTGTAAAAGCAAAACATCTTAACAGCTTTGAAAGCTGTAAACAAACCTAATGCTGCTAAAAAAACATCCAGAAGCAAACGGGCAAACTACACCTCTGACTTACCAACAGCTTAAAAAGCCATTGCACAGTTTGCTGTCCCAGACTTCTCTGTTTGCATGGTAATGTGAAGTGTTGGAGCTTTAAAAGCTGTAAGAAATTTTTTGATGTAGTTCTTTGGCGACTGTTGCATGTGTGATAGTGAGAGGGTTACTAATAATGGCGAGATATGACCACATAAAAAACACTCTGCAGTACAAGAAAATGCATCTTTGACACCAAATGATTTATTCATTTCTGAAAGAAAAAGTACAAGTCCCTCATTAATAAACTTGTATTAACTGCAAAAAAAAAAAATGCACTGGAATATTCCCCATGCTCTTCTGCAGATGTTGTTTAAAGATCCAAATTTTTGTTTGGGTATGTTTTTCAAGAGCATTTTAAATAGAGATTTGTCACCCACTATATTCATCTTCTTAAGATTGCTGTTTACTATTTTTCATTTTTTATTTAATAACAAAAGCATCTTAAGTGTATTCTACCATATTTTTTGAAATGCAGATAAAGTTGTACTTGTCTCACAGAACTGCATTCACTGAACCAGCAACTTACTGCTTATTCAAAACTCTAAAAATTGTAAAAGTGACTGCCTATACAAAGTATGTGTTGCTAAACTGCGGAACTCTGAACTGTATCTAATCTGCAGTTTAAAATTTTACTGAAAACATAGCTACCAATGAAACAGACCTGTACTTGTTGCTCATCTCATTAATAAAACCCCCTTCTTATTCTGAACATTTCCCATCTGTTTTTAAAATCCCAGTGAAACCAGATCTACAGTCATTCTTGTGTACTTGCGTCAGTCCACTCCTTAACAGGCAAATCAAGTAAATATAATAAGATCCACACACACTCTCACTTATTTACATTTATCAGATTCATAACTGGTTGGATAAAACTTGCCATATGCCTCATCTGTCGTCTGAGCCCTAAATGTCAGTGTAACATTCTACACAGCTGTAAAATAATGCTGGATGTTCTTTGTTTGTGTGACTTTTTATCATGCTGTACAATGTGCTGAACATGGTGATCAGCTGTTAAACTATATCTCAGTGTTCTGTAGAATATTTGTATTCTTGGCACTTGCTAGCTGCCTGTGAAAAGTATGTAATATGGAGATTTTGTCCCTGGGCTCCACTAAAAGGGGGCTTTGCCCAGTCAGGTTTTTCTGGTAATCAAAGACTAATAAGCAAGTAAATAATTAATAAATAAATAAATATACAAGAATCTACTTATAATAAACTTGATATAACTAGGTTATTTCATATAAACTCGCTATAACAAACTTTTGTTGCAGTGGGTGTGGCTGGGTTTTTACACGCGACTCTCTCTCTCGGTATTGTTTCCCTCAATTCAGCCAGCATGCTGAATATATTGTATAATTATCTTTAGTACATTCTGGCAGTAAAAATGACTACTTTGTTGCCAGTTTGTTTTTCATCCTGAGAGGCTACTTTTTTCATGCCCCTTCAAGATAATAATATATCTGATGTTGTTAATCTTTATTCATTCCTTACTGATTTGTGTCTGTTCTGTCCTCAGAACAGAGTCAGCCGTTCTAGCAAGCTCGCGCCAGCCAAAAAACTCCCGAGCCAAGTCTTACCCATAGTGCTCCTCTCTATATTAGCCCAGATTTCGTTTGCCGTTTACTAAGACATGTCAAGCTAATCACTGCCAATTCCGAGCGCTGCCCTTTGGACTCTCTACCGCCTCCAGAGTGTTCACCAAATGCATGGCAGTGGTAACAGTTCACTTGAGACTTCAGGGATTCCGGGTGTTTCCATACTTAAACGATTGGCTCCTCACCACCCCAACCAAGCATCTGCTGGTTTCAGCCACTCACTACGACTACCGAGACATTTGGGGATAACAGTAAATAAGGAGAAATGTCACTTGACGATAACAGTAAATAAGGAGAAATGTCACTTGACTCCTTCTCAAAGAATAGAGTTCATAGGAGCAAATTTCGATACTCAGTCTTGCCAAGTCTCCCTCCCACTTCACAGACTGGAAGCACTCAGATCTCGACTCTGGGTGATACTCTTTCAGGACAAAGCTTCGGCTCGAGCAATCTTGCAACTATTAGGGTCAGTGGCAGTTTCAATAACAATAGTTCCACTGGCAAGGTTACACATGAGACTCCTACAGTGGCTTTTGCTAACACAGTTGTCTTTTTAATTTC
Organism: Protopterus annectens; assembly: GCF_019279795.1. NCBI lineage: Eukaryota > Metazoa > Chordata > Ceratodontiformes > Protopteridae > Protopterus > Protopterus annectens. Next base: position 235,314,161 of record NC_056728.1, on the reverse strand, counting down.
TCCAAGTCTTTTGGGTTTTTAATACCATGATGGGAATGGACCCCATTCCTAAGTCAAGTATGATTAAAGTTCATGAAATTAGTATTGTTTCAATATTTGATGTCAGCCAAAACTGCTCTTCTCAGCACCCACAATGTGCCCAGTAATGACTCCTCCTGCAATTTGCAAGGGGTTACATGGATTAGTAACATATCTAAATATGATTGTAAATTTTTTTTTTATAAGACCAGTTGCTCCTACTACTGTTGGAACTGTCTGGGTATCTTTCTTCCATATTGCTCTCGTTTTTCCCTGCAGATCCTGGTATTTTATGACACTATAGTCATTGGGTGTGGCAGTTTCACTGATCAGTGCTACTTTTGTCTACTTTTCTTGGACCACTATATCCGGTTTTCTAGCATCTGTCTTTTGAACTGTTGGTAATGGATGATCCCATGTGATATAAACTTCATCATTTTCTATGATGCTTTGTAGCTCATGTTTCCAGTGTTTTTCAACCACTTCAATACCATAATGTTTGCACAATCCCCCCAGTGTAACAAGTCTAGCCACATTATTATGCCTTTCAGTATACAGTCCTTCTGCCGTTAGTGTGTCACAACCAGCAACAAGGTGTGTGACTGTTTCCAGTTCAGTTTTAGAAAACCTACATTTGTCTGTTTCTCCCACATGTCCAGTGGACTTTGTAAACCAGCATGTTTGTAGCCCACTGTCTTGGGCTGCCAATATTAACCTTTCATTTCTTGGTTTGAATTTGACTCTCCTTAACCATTCTTGCGTTCATTCTTGATCAACATGAGGCTCTTGCAGAAGTCTTCTATACTTGCAACTGCATGCATTTATGTTTTTTTCCACATTTCTTGCATTCTTATCTGGTCCTTCACCTTATATTCTTTCTTTTGTTTTTTGGCACATTCAGTTGCTGCTTGTTTATCTACTTCTGGTTTGATTTCCATTCCTGCTTGATGTCAATATGCTTCTGTCATCTTAGATTTATTCTCCTCATGTTTCAAAACCTTCACTACATTTGGATCTTGTGAGGTCAGTAGATGTGTGGAGTCCCAAGATTGCAGATCTATACATGTAATTAATCTAGGAGGCCCATCCTTCCTTCGGAACGGGGAATATATAATCTTGGTATACACTGATTTTTATAAATCATTTGGTAAGCATGAAGCATCCTTCTTGTTTTAATATCCAATCTATCCAACACTTTTTGGGGTCGGTCAGTCACCCAAAACTATAAGTTAGGACAGGAAGAGCAAACTGATTTATAGCTTGGATCTTGTTCCTAGATGTTAATGCTGTTCTCAGGATTAATTGAAGTCTTCTAAAGTATTCCGTACTGAGTTTTATTCGCATTTGTTCATGTTTTATTGCTGATCCTTCATCAATTCCAAAGTATTTATATACTCCCTCTTGCTCAAGTTCTTTTATATCACATTCTTGTCCCAAACTGATGTTTTCCTGGTGCTGCAGTTTTCCTTTTTTAAAAGGTTGCTTTTGCACATTTATCAAGACCAAATGACATTCTAATGTAATGAGAAAAAGTTTTGACAACCTGCAGCTGTGCTTTCAGTTCCTCATCTGATGAGCTATACAGTTTTAAATCATCGACAAAGATAAGATGAGAAGTCATTAGACTTTTGTTTTCTAGGAGCCAAATTGTAACCATGGCCTAAGCCTTCAAGTAAACAGCTTAATGGATTAATGTCAAGGCGGAATAACAACGGTGACAGTCACCCTGGAATATCCCCCTTTGAATTTTTATCCCTGGTATAATAATCTGTCCTTTATCATGGCTTAATTGCAAAGTGATCTGCCATTGTCGGTGTAGGGTGTGTCTTATACATTTTTAAGCACTCTTTTATCCATGAATGTGGGATACTATTAAATGCTTTTTTTAGTCAAACCATGCCATACAGTAACTTTTTATTTAACAAATGATCCTTTCTTCCATACGACTTTTTGTTGTCCTTTTGTTCTACTGCCATAATTGAGTTTTCTTCTAAATGACTATAAACTCTGTCAGCGTCAGTTCCCGTCTATAGTTTATATGTCGTCTGAAGGCAAGTTATCGGTCTATAATTTTTAGGGTATCTTGCAGGTTCACTCTTAAGAGCATTGTTTTGCCTGTTGTTAGCCAGTGTGGTGTCTGTTCGTGGTGCTCATAAATCCTCATGCAAAGATGTTAATACTTAACCAAAAGTTAGGTACTACATCTGGGCCTGGGGTTTTCCACTTAGAGGATTTTCTTAACTTTGTTTCAATCTCTCTGGCTGTTATTTCATCCCATTTCCTATCCTGTACCGTTAAACTTCTTATTCTTTCTTTTAGTTATTTTATCCATTTAGCATCTTTATGTTCCACAGGATTTTTATAGATACTTCTCCAGAATCTATCTACTTCCTCTTTTTTGGTAGTCTTTCAATTCCTTTTACCTTATTTCCCAATTCTTTGTAAAACTTTTTTGGATCATCAATAAATTGCTTATTTTGTACTTTTCTCTTGTATTTATCTGTGTATCTTCTAAGTTTTTCCGCCTGTGCTAAAATGTTTAGTTTATTTGCAATAGTGCATGATAGATCCTGGTCTGTTCTAATACTGTGCATTGCTTTAATAATATCTATCTTTCTTAGTATTTTTGTTGATCTATTCCCTCTTCTGTAATCTTCTAACAGTGGCACTTTTTGTCTTAATTGCTTTATAGTTTTCTTTATTCGATTTCTCCCCTTCCTTTCCTTCACTACTAAATGATCTTGTGGTAGAACTTTATTCATTATTAATTTAGCAGCACAGTAGTATATCCTGTTTACTTATATCATATCACATGGATCTCTATGGACAGTCCTAATTACTAAATTCATTTGTTTTATCAGACTTCTTAATTTTTGGGTTTTATTGACCTTCTGCAGTCTATTTCTCTCATTAATCTTAATATATCTATCCATGTCCATTAAATCAAGCAACTCTTCTCTTAGCTCATTTTCTTCCAAACTTAGGCACATCCCTTGTTTTCCATTTCCTGCGGGCATTCTATAGAAAGTTCTATAGCATCTTTATGTGGCACGTTCTCCAATTTCATCCTGTGTCATGTGTTGGTCTGTCATATAGGAACTAACTGGCTTATCACTCCTCAACATTGACTGCATCAGATTTCCAGTTTCCTGTTCCTTCCCTTGCTGTCTAGCTTCAAGTGAATGTTCATACTGGTTTCCTGTGGAAGGCTCCAAAATATCTTGATATGGCACCTGACCAGTTGCTTCCTGTTCCACTGGTTTCCCCTTAATTTGGATATTCATCGCTCTGTCCTGTTGTGGTGCTTTCTGCACTCAATTTTATACACTGAATCCTTCTCTTTGCAGCTGCTCCATAACCTCAGTTTCTGTTTCTTTGACTTCTCCAGTACTGATCTCTTTTTCTACTTTTCCTCTGTCTTATTTTTTGTATTGTAACGTTTTCCATGTCTGGATTCCTTTGCCTGTATTTCTCTTCAAATATCTTTGATGCTGCTCATTGGTTAGTTTTGCTTTTTCCTTTGCATAAATGTTACACCATATTAAATCTCTTTTCCTTTCCCATGTCCATATTTCTTCACATGCCTCCTGATCTTCTTGCGTCTCCTTGTTCTGTGGACACGCTCCATCATGCTGTGATGTAGTCTCTGTTACACCTTCTACATTAAATCCTTCACTTCGCAGGTACTCCATAACTTCAACTTCTAGTTCTTTAACTTCTGCTTTACTAATCTTCTTTTCCATATTACATCTTTGTGATATTAATTTCTTTATTGTGAAAGTTTCCATATCTCGATGCCTTTGCCTGTATTTCTGTATTTGAATATCTTTGAGACTGCCTTCTCTATATTAGTTAACTTGGCTTTCTCCTTTGCATAAATAATGCACCATATCAGATTTCTTTCTTTTTTTATATTTTTCAAATATCTCTAGGTTTTGTTGTTTATATTTTCGCCCTTCCTCAGATGCTTCTTTTAACAAACAGATCAAGTTTCTTGATCTATATACTGTTTTTCAAAAATCTGTTGAATGAATGAATGAATTAATTAATTTATTTATTTTACATTTGTTGACCGGGATAGTCCGACTGGATATATGTCCATTTTCAGTGGAGGCCCGGGGAGAAAAGCTCCAAGATAATACACATTGAACCTTTAGTAAATGCTAGCTTCAAGCAGATTACAGTCGTAAGCAATATCAGCATTTAGCACATATAGTACTAACTTATTATAAAACATTTTACAAAACATAACATTATTTTCGGAGTTATATATACATAACATTACATTCAGGTTTAAGACACACTGAGCAACAGTTAGACAATTGACCCTTCCTGAAATGGTGTGGTAAAAAAAAGTTAGAAGTAGTTGAAGATAAGGCACCTCAGTAGTAGAGAAGTCACTAGTCGGGGTTAGTGCAAGGACATAACCAATGAGTTTTGAAGTATTTCTTGAGTTTGTTTTTGAATCGAGTTAGTGAGGGTTCTAGGGTCAAGTCAGCTGGGAGTCTGTTCATGTTTTTCCAACAGAGTTGGCAAAGAGTAGCTGTATTTGTATGTTTGAACTAGGAGTCTAGTGGATGATCACAGTGGCTGGCTGCTGGTGTAGGGGCTGATAATATTTTTTAGCGCAGGTGTATTTTCTGCTTGGTAAAGGACTTTATTTGCCACCATTAGCTGGCAGTTCAAGCCATCCTAGGCGATTTAGGTTGTGACAGTGGAGTGTCTGGTAGGCTGTGCCAGTAGCAAATCTGGCAATGTGGTTATAGCAGGATGATAGTTTATTAGGATCTGTTTTGTTTAAGTTGGAGAATAGAGGTGAGGCGTAGAGAAGAGTTGATAGTAGATGGGTACGGGCAGTTGCAGTTCTAGCAAGTGGGGTAGGGAAAGGTTTGATTCTGTAAAGAGAGCCAAGTTTTTTTATTAATGGTTTTGATAGTTTGATTAATATGCGCATCAAACTTCAGGTTATCAACTATGACACCCAGTAGTTTAGTTTGGGCTTCTGGGGAAATGATAATGCCATTGTTAGCGGTTATGTTGAAGGATGGCGGGGGAGGGTGGTCCTGTGTGTGGGGGAGAAGAGGAGCTTAGTTTTGTTGGGGTTTAGGATTAAATGTTGATTGGAGAGCCATTTTTCCACTTTATTGAAGGTATTTTGGGTTAGTGTGAATAAAGTAGCTGGTGAGGTGTCAGAACAAATCAAGGTGGAGTCATCCACATATTGAATGCAGGTAGCATCAGGGATGACTGAATGAAGGTCGTTGATAAAGATGGAGAAAAGAAAGGGTCCTAGTATCGAGCCCTGGGGGACTCCTAATGTGATGGGTAGGGGAGATGATAGCTTGTCCTGCAATAGGACTGCCTGTTATACCCTGCAGGTAGGATTGAAACCATTGGAGTCCATGGTTGTTTAAGGAGAAGGCCTTCAAGGTATTTATGATGAACACAAATTTTTATTTGAAGCTTCTGACAGTTTCTCCTACAGAAGTATTTTTCTTTCCGCTAATTTCTCTCTCAATCATTTTGTATGCCTTGTGTCTCGAAATTCTGGGATTTTTACAAAATAGTAACAATACATAATTTCATTCTTATCCTCAGTAGTCCACTCTGATGTCTGTATGACTCTTCTTTGGCCAATCAATTTTTGTGGACTGCTGCTTCCTTCTACAACAGGGAGGCAATCCTCCCCTGGGCCTGGCCTGGCTCGGCCCTATTGTAGGAATGTTTCCGTATTTTGAGGATTCTGCACTTTCATTTTTTTCCAGTCCTGGCAGCAATGCGCCTACCAGGATTGGGCACTTTTTATCCTGAGTCTTGTGCACCCAGATATCTTTTTTTGTTTTTGACCTACTTCTGTCCGTGATATATGCTATATAAATAGTCAGTATATCAGCGTTGCCGTGGTGAGATTTTGTAAAAAAAAACAGGGTCCACCTTGCGAAGGTACTCCAAGACTTGAGGATGAATTCAATTTCAGCACTACAACTCTCCTTTGCTTGCTGACTTTTCATCTCTCCATTAGGACCCCAGTGGTCCCATTTGACTCATCCCATGTCCTTTCAAATCAGGATAACAAATCTGTGCAAACAAGATTTAATTTGGTGGTTGAAGCCAGAAGAGCACCTATGGAGTCGCCCTTGATCCTCCCCTCAACCCAGAGCCACCATGACCACAGATGTCTCCATCATTGGGTGGGGTGGGGGTGGCATTTCCAGGGAAGGACAGTCCAAGGCACTTGGACACCCTTAGAGGCCAACCCTGCATATCAGTGTTCTAGAACTGAGGGCAGTGCTTCTAGCAATGCAAACGTTTCAATCTGTTCTCCCTTCAGGAACAATTGCCATCCAGTCCAACAACATGACAGTAGTCTGGTACAGCAACAAACAAGGAGGAACAAAGTCCTACCTGTTGTGTCGAGAGACCATGTTAATTTGGCAATGAGCAATGGCTTCCAACTGCTTTCTGTTATCAACCCACATTCCTGGGGATTCCAGTGTAATTGCAGACAAATTGAGCAGATGCATTCTTCTGGCTCATGAGTGGTCTCTCAATCCTGTAGTAGCGGTGGAGATCTTCAGTCGCTGGGGCCAGCCTTGCTGTGATCTTTTTGCTTCCCCTGCAAATCACAAATGCAGCAGCTACTTTGCCCTAATTTCCCCATGGGGGAGTTCCCGAGGATTCACGTTTGGCCCATGGGACTTCTTTATGCATACCCTCCCCTTTCTCTGATCCCAAAATGTTTGAAGAAAACCCTATGGTTGAAAAGCAAAGTAATCCTCAATGCACCCTACTGGCCTTGACAAATTTGGTTTCCCTTCCTTTGGCCTCACCTACTACATCAACCTTGGATTCTGCATCCAACTCCACCCACAGGGGTTGATTCATCCGAACATTTTGAGCCTCAGGCTGACAGCTTGGCTCCTCCACTTCCAGTGATTGCCAGGCAAAACAACCTCTCCTCCCCTGTACATCACATTTTTCTGGCTTCCCATAAACCATCCACCAGGAAGTTTAATACAAGTAAGTGGAAGAGATTCATTTATTCCCCGTAAAAATGGAATTGAACCTTTTTCAGCTCCGCTTTCTGCAGTGCTAGATTAGATTACTTATCAAACCTTCCCCATTCAGGTGCTGCAGCATCAACTATTCTACTATATTTGGGCGCAATATCCAATTTTCATAATGGTTTCAAGGACTCTTCCTTGATTTCGCACTGTCTCTGCAAAACTTTGCACACATTAGAACCCCCTTCAAACCACCGATCAAGCCCTGGAATTTAACTTTAATTCTTCAATCCTTGACTCGTCCTCCCTTTGAGTCATCTGCCAACTGCGATCTAAAATTTTTATCCTGGAAGACTTTGTTCTTGGTGGCCATTACCTCAGCAAGACGCATTTCAGAGTTGCAAGCTTTGTGCATAAAATGTCCTTGCATAGTGTTTCATCAGGACAAAGTATCACTCCGGACTAACCCCCTCCTTTTTACCCAAAGTTATTTCAAATTCGACTATTAATCAGACCATAAATCTACCAGTTTTCTTTCCAAATTTTTCTAACAAAGGAGAATATGCACTACATTTGCTTGACATGCATAGGCAATTGTGTTTTTGTCTAGACAGAACGAAGTCATTACAAAAGCCTGATCAATTATTCGTGTCATTCTCAGGACCAAGATTGGGGAGACCGATGTCCAAAGTTACCTTGTCTAAGTGGCTGAGAGACTGCATTTGTTTAATTTACCGATAGAACAAAGCCTCATTGCTATCTAAAGTCAAAGCACATTGCACAAGATCAGTTGCAATGTCTGTTGCTTTCTATGCAAGAGCTTCTATAGACTAAATTTGTGCAACAGTGACATGGTCTACCCCTCATACCTTTGTCACTCAATACAAATTGGATATGGTCTCCATGGGGAGAGCTTCCTTTGGTTCAGTGGTACTCAGGAATATTTTTTCCATAGGACCTCCCAGGAAACAAAGTAGCTAGGGACTCTGTCCCATCAGTAAGGAATTAATGAAGATTAACAACATCAGATAAAGAAGTTATGTTCTTACCATAATGTTCCATCTCTTTGTTGTTGATCATTCATTCATTCATTACAACCCACCAAACATTCCCCTCCGAAAGACTCCTGGAGGTTTTGGATATGGTTCTATCTTTGATAAGGAAGTTGCTCAGATAAAGCCTCTGCTTTTCTTTCCTGTCCTTACGGGCAAGCTCTATCTGAGGTAATATAGAGAGGGGCACTATGGGTAAGACTTAGCTCGAGAGTTGTTTGGCTAGCGTGAGCTTGTTATAATGGCCGACTTGGAACCGACACACATCAGTAATGAATGAATGAAGGTAAACAACACAGATGGAACATTATGGTAAGAACATAACTTCTTTATATTCACCATTGAGAGATACTATTTGTGAAAATTGCACTATGTTAATTTGTATTTTATTACTTGTTGCATTAGATCTCGTGGGTATTAAAGTATAACCTAAAGATTTGAATAAGTTATGAGATCTTCTTTCGGCTTTTTCCCGGTCAGGTGTCGCCACAGCGGATCACCTGTCCGCTCATAATTGGTAGTGGAGTTTTTACGGTGTTGAGTTGCCAGCCCGGCGCCCAACCTTCCACAGAAGACACACACATGCACGCACTCACACCTAGGGCCAATTTGGAGTGTCTAGTCCAGCTACAGCATGTCTTTGGGATGTGGGAGGAAACCGGAGCACCTGGAGGAAACCCACGCGACCACAGGGAGGACATGCATACTCTACACAGAAGGCATCCCAGCCGAGAAAATCTTGCTGTGAGGCGGCAACGCTAACCGCTGCACCACCACGGCCACCCTAAGTTATGAGATCTTAGAGGTTCTTATTCAGTGTTTTTCCCATTCCCTGTTAAATTTTTGTAAGGAGCATCTGGTGGTTTTTACCCCATTTCATATTAGTCCTGCCTATCTGTTTTACAATTGCGGTGTAACCATATGACGTGACTGTATACTACTTTTATTTTTTTACTAGTAAACCCACATGGCACAAGTACCTTTCATTTTGCTAGGGTCTCCCAGGACCACTGACTAGTTAAATTACTTGCCTAGAGTCATGCAGTAGACAAGTGGCAACTGAGGAAGCCCAACCCATGTATACTATAATACAACACTGATTACCAGCTCCTAGTCTTGAGCCTGTGCGTTAAACTGCTAAGACACTGTTGTACACATCTCCTTAGCTCTCTGCCTGTGGTCATTGTGCTTTGAGAAAGGCGATTGCTGTGCTAAACTGCTAATACACTGTTGTACATGTCTCCTTAACTCTCTGCCTGTGGTTGTGCTTTGAGGAAGGCGATTGCTGTGCCTGTGATTGTATGTAAATCATGACACTGGTGTGGAAGAACCAACATTAAATGCTGTTAAAAATTCTTTTACTGGATGTTGCAATGTAGAACTGGAGCCTTGGTTACCTTTTGACTAAGATTCTTGTTTTTAATTTTTTTCATAATTGTTTTTCCTTTATACCTGTATTTAACTAAAAAAATGTTTTGTTTCCAGGTTCACTGGTTAAGAACACAGTTTCCTTCTTTAGATATAGAAGTGGATGGTGGAGTAGGACCTGATACAATCCACAAATGTGCAGAGGTAAGCATGACTGTTTTTATTCAACAGTGCCAGTGTGCAGTGTGTATTTCTGCACTGAAAGCTATAACTAAGTATTGCAAATGCAGCAACAGCATTTATACGATACCAGACAGGGCAGTTTTTGTGTAGAATCGTGTCACACTCGCAGTAGTAGTACTGTTAGTCATAGAGTCATGTCACACTCGCAGTAGTAGTACTGTTAGTCATAGTCATGTCACACTCGCAGTAGTAGTACCGTTAGTCATAAAGTCGTGGCACACTTGCAGTAGTAGTACCGTTAGTCATAGTGTCATTTCACACTCGCAGTAGTAGTACCGTTGGTCATAGTGTCATTTCACACTCACAGTAGTAGTACTGTCATAGAATCATATTACACTCACAGTAGTAGTACTGTTACAGTCATGTCACACTCACAGTAGTAGTCACATTAGTCATTGTCATGTCACACTCGCAGTAGTAGTACCATTAGTCATTATCATGTCACACTCACAGTAGTAGTACCATTAGTCATTGTCATGTCACACTCGCATTGGTAGTACCATTAGTCATTGTCATGTCACACTTGCAGTAGTAGCACTACAAGTCATGTCACACTCGCAGTAGTAGTAGTACTACAAGTCATGTCACACTCGCAGTAATAGTACAGTTAGTCATAGAGTCGTATCACATTTGCAGTAGTAGTACTGTTAGTCATAGAGTCATGCCACACGTGCAGTAGTAGTACTGTCATGGGTGCTTTGTTCGGACCAGTTACAAAGTTCCTACTTGTTTTATTTGTATGTTCAGCATGATCTGTTTATTTCTGTCTTCCTCTCTCTGAAGCCTAAAGAGGGGATCCTCCATGCTTCCCTTTATGAGTTGAGGTAGTAGGAGCAGATCTTGTGCTTCTCCTCAGGGAAGTAGGGACAGATCTTGTGGTGCTCCTCAGGGACAGATCTTGTGGTGCTCCTCAGGGAAGTAGGGACAGATCTTGTGCTGCTCTAAAATGGAAGTAGGGACAGTTCTTGTGGTGCTCCTCATAGAAGTAGGGGCAGATCTCATGGTGCTCCTCATGGATGGATATTTCCTACAGTCATTCTGTATCGTGTGATTTCAAACTTAAAATTTGATGAACTGAGACAGATTTGATGACGGTAGTGAACAGTTACTATGGTGATGGAAGTGGATTTGATAAAAAGTGAAGACGACCTGATTTTGAAAATGGGTAGTTGATTAATTGAAATGGTATGGCTTAAACTGAATTTCTAGATGATTAAAAAATTAATATAAGGCTTTGTACAAAAGGTGTTGGGACTGCACTGAAAGGAGTAACGCATTATTTTAAGACACGTATTGTGTCTATGATTTCAGTATTCCACTCAAATTGAACTTTATGAAGTTGATTATGGTGATTTATTAAGGTACTAATATGATACCGTGTTGCTGTAAAAACGAGAATTTGCCAGGGTTCTTGGGACTGTGAAAGGTTTTGGCTAACTGATGTATACTAAGCAAAAACTGTTTTCTTTGGGATGTAAGGCTGTAAGGAGAAAGTTTTGACCAAGTAGTGCTTCAGAACGTAAGTAAGGAGCAGATTGTTTAGATGCTGTTAAAACAGAGATGTCACTTTGGACAGATTTTTCAAAGAAATCCTTGGTTATATGAAGACTGCCCAGATTGCTGCTGTTGGTATCGTAACAGAAATTAGGTAAATCTAGGATGCTATAGGAGCAGGTTTTGTGCTAATTCTGACAAAATGGAAAAAGAGGTATGGTAAAAGGCTGAACTGTTTTTTCTAGAGCATGATATTTCTGAGAACACACTGCAACAAAAATTGCAAATTACAGAGGTGGTGATGGAATAGCAGAAAGTTGCATGTAAAATGTTGCTGCAAAATATGCTTGTTTATTTCATAATTACCTACTTTATTCATCCTCACGTATGTAATGCTGCTAAATGTTACCAAAGTGTTCTGTATGTTGTATATGCGCTACTGTTGTTATTACTTGTGGTGTTTCTCCCCAAGCCTCTGCTGAAAAGGGGCTTGTTTGCCAGTCAGAATTTCCCTGTAAAATAGAGTAAATAAAGTAGATTTTTAAGATATTTTTTTGAATGGCATGCAAATTTTCAACACTGTTCGATCAAGAGATGGACCTTGAAAGTCCCATTAAGGCTAGAGATAATACGGACTCATGGACTCCGCCATTTAAAAAAAAAAAAAAAAAAAAAAGCTTTGGTGGAATCGCATGTGAATGAATACCTTCAGTGAATCAGTAGACCGCTTAATACACCTAGTAGCAGTGTTGTGTGAAAAATCATACAGCCAGTAACAGGGTACCTAGTCAAATGCAAGCAGTTTGGGCATCTTTATGCTAAGTGTAAGAAGAAGTGATTGGTGACTAATGTCACATGAAGTCCATCGGGAGCCAAACAGCAACTAGCCTTTGTTATTTATTGAAATGGAGATAAATAAAGCCATGCAGAAGGAAAAACAGTTTTCCAGCATTAGGGCAAATAGCAGGTATGTTGACCAGCCTGGAGGAAGAAGTACAGCAGTTTCTTGGCTGCAGCTGAGGCAACACAAATGGAACTTGAAAAATTATGTAGTTAATTTGGTTAAATTAGATTGTAACCTTATATATTAGTATGAGAGAAGGTAGTACCTGCATCCAGAAACCCTCAAAAAGGTGCTACGCTTATTAACAAACCTCAAGCACACACATCTTGTATTTTGTAGTTACTTCAAGACATTTTCCACCTGCTTCAAAAATGTGCTAATAGTTTCTCTTCCTAAATCAGCAAAACCATTACCAGAATATAGGCGTATAGCCAACCTCTGTTCAGTAGCAAAAATATTAGATAAACTATTTTACAGTTATGTGAATACATAAAAACAATGCAGCCCCCCTCACTGGTAGACAACAGGGATTCTATCCTAAATGCAGCACAAAGACCCCTCCATATTTTCCTTCACTTCAGACATGTTCACAATCGTAGACAAAGGACTAGTTACTGGAGCAATCCTCCTAGACCTAAAAGGAGCCTTTGAGATGATTGACCACAACCTGCTACTACTACTCAAATTATCTGACCTCCACTTCTCCCGTGAAACATATCAGTAGTTTACTAGTTACTTATTCATAGAACCTTTTCATCTTCTCTCCCAGTGTCTCTAGGCTTATCACTTCCAGAGTTTCCAAAGACTTAGTTTTAGCCCAGTTGTTATTCTTCTTATTGATTAACAACCTCCCAGGGGACCTTCCACAGCTAAAGGTCACCATGCACACAGACGATGCAGTTTTTATTTTAAATCAAAAAGATTTCCCACAGATGACCCAAACTTCACAGCATAACTTTGTCTCCGTTCGGAACTGGCTCATGGAAAATAAACTGACCATCAATAGTAATAAATCCACAGCTGTTATCTTTAGGTCACCAAAAATAAAATCTCCAAAATATCCAATCACTTGCTCCAGAGAACATGTTCTTCGTGTTTCACTGTTGCAGTCATTACATTTGGGTAATCTGCTGGTAGGTTGCCCTCAGTCGGCCTGAATAACAAATTATTGGGTCCTGCGTCGGTTGCTGTCTCCTCTTCCATGACATCAATGGTATAAAACATGCAGCAGACACCATTTTCATCAGTCTTTCTTGCCGTGCAGTGCCCGAAGCAGATGCAGTTCGCAAGTGCTGGTCGGCCGACTCCTGAAATTTTCATTTTCGAGTTTCAGAACCAAAGTCTTCAAACTGAAGTGAAGTACCCCGTTGGGGAAACTTTTTCTTGCTCCTTACCGATGTCAGTAAAAGTTAATAATTGCATTACTTGTGGGAAGCAAATACCTCATAAGGATTTTCATTTGTACTGTATTCCTTGCCTAGGCCCTGATCACAATGTGCCTTGCTGTTGGTTTTGTGCTAAATTTAACCAACGCACTATTAAGCGTCGGTATATTTTTGCTTCTAAATATTTTGGTTCAAGATTTAACTACGGTGAAATGTTGTCTGTTAGCAATCCGACTACCGGAGTTCACAAACGCAAGGAAAAAGAGACAGACCATCGAGGTCCAAAACCAACGACGAAGCTTCTCCTAAGCCAGTCGCTGGTTTGTTGGTACTCGGGCACTTTTGCAGCCCCTGATAACCCGCTACTTTTGAGTCGCAGGCCTCTACCGAGACCCATTCGGAGTCCGGTATGCCACAAGATTTGCAAAGTATTGAACCCACGGATGTCTCTCCCTTGGATGGGTCCGGAGCTGCTGAGCAGACACCGGCTTCTGAGGGTGTTTTCAGGCCTCAACATTTTTACATTAAACCGAAGCCAGCAACAAAACCAAGGCCAAAAACAACTTCTATGTCTAAAAAACTGATGCATGAGCCATGTGCTCTGGCCCCTATGCCTAAAAAAAAAACAGATGATCAAAATGGCTGAGGATTTAATTACCTTGATCAGGACAAAAAACCTCCATGCCCCCCCCCCCCCCCCCCCCCTGCTAAGAGGCCTAGGCAAGGCACTGATTATGAATCTTCAGATTAGGTTTCCATTTCTTCTGATTCCTCTTCTGATCAGGAATTTTCTATTCCACCCTATGAGGATTCTGATACAGAGGAATCCATCCCATCTGCATCTCCTCCTGAGGATTACTCTTTTGGAGAGACTTTGCATACTTTAAGGGAACATTTTCACTGGGAGAGTCAGGACTTCTCTGAATCAAAAAAATGACTTGGAGATGTTCTTCTTCCTCAGCATAGGCCTTTGGCTATACCTCTTGTATTAGACATTGTTGATGTGTTCTCAGAATCAAGCATGGCTCCTGATTCCCTGCCTCCGGCTCCTAGTAAGCCAGACAGATATTACAGGGTTCCTGACTCTCTCAAATTTCTTTTCAAAAATCCAGCTGCTGATCCTGAGACTATTTCTCAGGGTCCCAAGGGTGTTAAGGCTTCTACTGCCAAAAATCCTACCCCTTCTGATAGAGATTCCAGGGCGCTGGATAGATGGGGTAACATCTGCAGCCTTGGTAATCAGGGCTTTAAACTGCCAGTTTCGTATGCTTAAATATCCACAGCATGTTATGGGCTTACTGAAACAGAAAATGATGTTGCTTTCTGATTGTGTGGAAAATAAAAGACTTACAGGATTTATTGCATTCAGCAGAACAGGTTGGAAAGCATACTTTGCAATGTGGTTTTGATTCCTTGGAGGCCTCTTGTAGGGCCGGCATTACTAGATCTGTGATTAGAAGGTATGCCTGGCTCAAGGAGGTAATAAGGCAGAAGAGGTTTTAAAGAAAATGGAAGACAAAGCTAAATCTATGCAAACTGTAAAAGATTTCTTGCAAGTGCAGCCACCCAGGTTCAGTAGGCACTGGCCTACTAAAAATTGGTCCTTTTCTGTGTCCAACAGAGCCACTCAGGGCAAATCCAGGTGCTCAGAAGGCTCCAGTTATCAATCACAGGGTTCTTACAGGTCAAAGCAATGGGGTGCACCTCCAAATCTGGAGGAAACCAATACAGCCCTACAGTAAGCAGTCTCAATGACTTTGCTCTACTATCTCCAAGCACTTATCTTTTGGCAGCCCCCTTGGGGGGAAAATTAGCACTTCATGCTCAAAATTGGCAGCTAATTACCCAGGACAAGTGGGTATTAAACATAGTATCCCAGGGGTACAGATTTTATTTCCATACTTTGCCAATTCCAAACTGATGGCTGGATCTGCCACAAAACCAGTGGGCAGAGGCCCAGAAACAAGTCATGTCCCTCATGGATATGGGGGATATTCATCTGGTACCAGAAAAGGAAAAGGGGGATATTCATCTGGTACCAGAAAAGGAAAAAGGGCAAGGATTTTATTCAAGACTTTTCCTGGTACCCTGAAAAGACAATTCATGGCGGCCAATACTGGACTTATCGATTCTGAGCACGTTCCTGGACATTCCAAAATTCAAAATGCTGACTTTACAACAGCTACTGCGTATGGTAGCCAAGAATGCTTGATTAGTAACTCTAGACTTAAGAGGCATACCTGCATATCCCAATAAGGGAATCGTGCAGAAGATACCTCCGCTTCAAAGCAGGTTTTTTGCATTACCAATTCTCTGCACTGCCCTTTGGCTTATCTACTGTGCCCAGGGTCTTTACAAAGTGCATGGCACCAGTAATTTCCTTCTGCAGACAAAGAAACATTCAAATTTATTCTTATCTGGACGATTGTCTCATTCAAGCAGAGGACAGGGACACTTTTTCAACATCTGACGTTTGTAAAAAGGCGTCTAGCATGCCTAGGGTATACCATAAACGAAAAGAAATCAGAACTGGTACCCTCTCAAATTACATTCCTGGGTGCAAGCTTGAATACAGCTGCCCAGATGGCTTACCTCACACCAGACAAAGGCAATTGACAACATACTTCAAACAAATGGCAACAAAAACCCAGTTATCTGCAAGACAAATTCTGCAGACTTTGGGGTTCATGGCATCCTGCATTCTACTAATTCCATATGAGACTGCATATGAGGAAACTTAAGTGGTACCTAAAAAGTTTATGGAGTCAACATTGTCACAGCCTGGAAACAATGATTCCTCTCATTCCCTGCCTACAACCGGAGTTTCTTTGGTGGGCAGAGACATGTCACCAGAACAAGGGACTGTCATTCACTCGACCCCCTGCCACCCAAACCCTAACTACAGGCGCATCAGACTGTGCTTGGGGGGGCCCACCTAGCAGGGAGATGTATTCAGGGCAAATGTAGCCCAAACCAAATTCATCTGCATATCAACCCGAAAGAAATGCTAGCTGTTCAGAATGCTCTGACAGCCTTCAAGGACTTCATCCAGGGCAACTACTGATAAAGACGGACAACACCACAGTTATGTGGTACATAAATAAGCAGGGAGTACACATTCCTACCCCCTTTGCAGACTAGCCATGGCCTTGTGGAACACAGCCTTGACTTACCAAATACATCTTCAAGCTCAATTCCTGCCAGAAAAGCAAAATACTCTGGCAGACCTAAGCAGAAATCTTATGGACCCGCACGAATGGAAACTGGATCCACAAATCTTTAGCATGTTAACACAGAAATGGGGGAGCCCAGACATAGATCTATTTGCCTCTCCCCAAAACTATCAGACACATTCTGCACAAGAACTCATCACAAAAAAGCATGGAAAGTGGATGCTCTATCCTTCAGCTGGAAAAACCTGTCAGTCTATGCCTTTCCCCCTCTGCCTCTACTCTTCAAGGTTTTACTAAAAGTCAGACAGGAAAACCAAAAATGATCCTAATTGCTCCGGACTGGCCTCGCCAGCACTGGTACCCACTTCTAAGGAACATGTCACACCTTCCTCTGTGTTACTTGCCTCACACACCTCACCTACTGTCTCAGCAGAACTATCAAATTCTGCACACTCAGCTCCAAACTCTGAATCTTGCAGCATGGCTAATCAACTAATTATTCAAGCCACATCTCTCAGTAAACCTGTGATGGATGTCATTTTGGAAGCCAGAAGGCCTAGTACTAGAAACTCTTATGCTGATAAATGGAAGAGATTCTGTGCTTGGAACCAAGCACAAGGAATAGACACAGCAAAGCCCAATATTCCTCAGATTTTACAATACCTAACTGAGATGCTTGACCAAGGCCTATCTTTTTCTACAATAAAAATCCATGCCTCTGCCATCTTGGCTCATTACAACACATAACCTCCCCTCTTTTCTCATCCACTGCTTAAACAGTATCTCAGAGGGGGCAAAAATTTAAGGCCTCCCAGGAGAGCACCAACTCCTGCATGGGACCTCAATTTTGTGCTGGAAAATCTCACCCTGCCCCCATTTGAATCAGCAGCTACTGTGGATATAAAATTTCTATCTTGGAAGACAGCTTTTCTTTTGGCAGTCACTTCAGCAAGAAGGGTTTCAGAACTACAGGCTGTCATGGCAGTGGAGCCTTTCATTATTTTTTACCCTGACAGGGTGGCCCTCAGGACCAATAATCCTTCTTTTATGCCTAAGGTGGTATCCAGTGTGGCTCTTAACCAGACCATTCACCTGCCAACATTTTACCCAAATCCGCAGAGCAAGGGGAAGCAGATTCTGCATTCATTGGATGTACACAGACAGCTAAGATTCTACATAAACAGGACCAAATCTCTAAGAAAGTCTGAGCAACTACTGGTAGCATTTGCTGCAGGATCAGAGGGGAAGGCTATATCAAAGCAGACTATTTCTGAATGGATAAGCCACTGCATTCGTTTCTGTTATTCGCACCATGGTAAATCAGTGCCCAAGGGGATCAGATCACATTCCACCAGGGCTGCCTCTACTAAAGCAGCTTTGCTCAGAGGGGTCCCAACCAAAGAGGCTGCTACTTGGAGCTCTGTTCATACCTTCACAAAGAATTATCATTTACCTCTCTTTTCTAAATCCAGGGCAGGCTTTGCCACTGCAGTCATGCAGGGCCTTATAACCGCTCCTAATGCTGTTTAGTTCCATCCTCCCATTCATAGCTTTGGGATTCTACCCAAATGTAATGACTGCAACAGTGAAACAGGAAGAACATAGTATAGTTGTGTACACTTACCATAAATGTAGATGTTCGAGTGTATTCACTGTTGCAGTCTGGGTTACCCACCCGCCATCCCCCATTCTGTGCCTTTTCTTTCCTTCACTGTACTCAAAAGCCTTTGTGGTGTATTTGCTTTTAGTTGAAGGTAAAGTTTATGTTTCTAAAAATGCTTTTATGTATTTACAATTTATTTATATATTTTTTTTTTGCTCCCCATTTGGGAGGCACCTGACAATCTGGGGCAAGAAAAACTGATGAAAATGGCATCAGCTGCATGTTTTATACCCCTGACATCATGGAAGAGGAGACAGCAACTGACGCAGGACCCAAGACTTTGTTATTCAGGCCGACTGAGGGCAACCTGCCAGCAGATTACCCAAATGTAATGACTGCAACAGTGAATACACTTGAACATCTACATTTATGGTAAGTGTACACAACTGTACTTTTCATTCCTTTGGATATGCTTCTTTCAAACAATAAAGCAGTCGGCTCACTTGTGAAACAAGTCAGGCAGTTGCTGTTAATGTCTTAATCCCTTTTGCATTATTAACATAGCATATCATATAGAGTATCGCTCTTTCATCATCCACTGTGCCAACAGGCTCCCTGTTCCAGCTAGCTCAATCTACCTTCTCAGCACCCTTACTTTCAAACTACTTCAGCTGGTACTGGCCCCCTCTTAGTAAACTTTTTCTTCGTGAGTGATCATACACACTGCATAGCTCAAGCACCCTTAAACCTTGTTTTTCTGTTTCATTTTGTGAAACATAATTCACTAAATTAACTCCTGCATTCTGGAACATGTACCAGACAGTATTACAGCCTTTACAGATATGTCAATGTTTAACGAAAAGGTAAAGGAATCTATTTGCAAAGAATGTAAATGCAAATGCTTCAAAGGTGCTGGACATCTTTATTTTATTATTTATTTACTTATTTCCCCATTTGTTGATTGGGTTAGTCCCATTAGGCTAGTAGCCTCTTTTCAGGGGAGACATAAGGTGGTGTTTATAATAATGGAAATTTGGCCAGTGCATCAGGGAACTTCTCCTACTCTTGGTAGTAAGGGAAAGAGTTTGTGTGTGATACAACTGACTTCTACTTTGCAGTCCAGATGCTGATTTGGCCCAAAAGAACAGGGAGAAATCAAAGAGGTTGTAAGCCAAAGTGACATGGTGGTGAAAAGTATCGAAAATGAAGGAGAAATGGTAAAATCACTGCCATCAATGTTCACAAATAATTTGGGAGTTGAGAAAACATTGTTTTCAAATGGAGAGGAGGTTGAGAAGGAAACTGAGGTAAATATAGAGGTGGAAATAGATTTGGAGCAAAATTTCCAGAAAAATTTGTTTGAATAAACAGAAACCGTGGAAAAATACATTACTTCAACCCTCCAGTTGGGAGGGTTGCAGGATGTTTATCTGGAGGAGATGATAAAGTACAGTGACCCAGAAAGTGGAGCTGCAGTATTCTCGAGTGAGATTATGGAGAAAATAGAAAAAGAAAATATGCTAGAAGGTTCCAGAGAAAGACTTGTGCTGAGACAGTGTGAGACGTGGCCAGAGAGGAGATGGGAATAAACGAAACGGAAGAGATTTGTTGTTTAGGTGAGCAGTAAAAAGGAATTTTTGGACAGATATGAAGTATGGGTCAGTGTTATATTACCGCTGGGTTTTAAAGTTGAAGAGCTAAGAGCTTTCATTTTAATTAACAAAGAAACATTTTGTGACTTGATATTTGAAACTAGACAGGCTATGGAAATTTTTGGGGTGCTTTAAGTGAAAAAGAAAACAAGACTTTCCATGGTCAGAATATGTTGTACAACCTTTTTTAGACAAAAAAAAGATTTTGATTCAGTTTAGAACTGAAGTGGAAGCAAAAGAACTGAAAGAACATTTGTTGAGAATATGTAAAGACGTGATGGACACTACCAAAATATATGATGAAAGAGGACTATAGACTGGGGGATGGGAATGTGGAGTAATTGTAAAAATGGAAAATGGCAATGTGATATATCTAGTATTATTAATGTTCATGGTAATTGAGGTTTGTGTGAAATATAGAGGACAACCTAAAACTTGCTATTTTTGTGGAAAGAATGATCATTTAATTGAATGTGACAAAAAATGGTATGTAGTCAGGTCATAATGCAATGAAATGTGAATTAAAGTGTAAAAAATGTGGCAATACAGGACATTCATGGTTAGAGTGTGAGATAGAGATGCAAGAAAATGAAAATAAAGAAACTGTAAAAGAAGTTATACAAGAAAAAGAGATAAAAGAGGTTGTTGTACAGGACGATACGCCACAACTGAAAAAATGTAGAAGTTGCTCTTAAAATTTAAGAGAAAGATGAAGAAAATGAAACAGATGAGACAAGTGAAGAAGAGACAGAGTGGCATATAGAAAAAGGCAAAAAAAAATTCAATAGGAAAGTGAGTTAGGGAGAGAAAAAGAAAATTTTAAAAATATAGTGATGAGAAAATAAGAAAGGTCAGGTATAAAAATATCTTTTATACAACTGTTATATAAAGCTGAACATTTTCGCTTTAAATGTGAACAGTATGAAAAATATTAAGAGGAGAATTAATATTATATATTGGTATGCGGCTGTAGAGGCTGAAATAATAGTATTAAAAGACATTAAATTGTTAATGGAAGAGGAAAGGGTGCAAACAGGCTTTGCAGTGGTACTCTTATTTGGAATATAGGTAAACAAACGTGTTCGGGTATATGCATGTTGTACAAAGAGACTGTAAGATTTTAGATATAACAATAATACAATTAGGGAGAATAACTGTAGTCAATTTCAGACAGCAAAAGCAGGTATATAAGGTTATAGCCTTATATGCATATATGACAAAAAAGAGTGTGTTAATGTTTTAAAGTATATTTAATTATATTTATGTAAATATGGATATAATAATGGCAGGTGATTTTAATTGTAACCTAAGGAATTAAAAGAACTGTGATGTTAAAATAAATTGAGGAGAGGACAGTTAATAAACACTGGACCTATAAAGGAATGAAATTGAGAGAAATCGATTACTTAATATCAAAGTTTAAAAATTACTCAAAAATGAATAAAATATACTGGACTTTCTGATCGTGTGACTATTTGGATAAAACTTCATGAAAGTGAGGAATATATTAAAATAGGAAAATGAATAAAAAGAATTAATGAAAAATAATTAGATATAGAAGATTAAAAAGAACTTATAGAAATATGGAAACAGCATATTATCATTAAGGCCTTTATATCAAAATTGGACTATTTGGTGGATACAATTTAAAAAGAAATATAAAAAGGTATTTTTAGAAAGTATAGAATAGAAGGGGAAGAATGGAATACAGAGTATTAAGTAAAGAGCCTTTTAATGGTTTAGTAGAAAAAGATAGGATATTGTATGAAAAAGAAAAATTATATAAAAGAAATCAAGAACAAATTAATTTGTTACATAACCAAAATATTGCTTGCAAGGTAAAAGAGGAAGTAACACCATATTTATGTAAAATATTGAAAGAAAGAAAATAAGAGAATTAAAGCATAAACAAGGGGAGCAAGAAGGAATGTATGAAATAATTAAGTGTTATGCACTAGATTTATATGATAAAAGAAAAGGGTGCATAGAAAAAATTATAATGGTGAGAGATTTAATAAAGAAGACAATGAATATTTCGAAAAAATATATAAATGAATTGAATGAGATTATGAAAAATATTAACATAAGTTCAGGTACGGGATTTGATGGGATTGAATATAATGGGTATAAAGAAATGGAGGAATCGCAAAAAATGGTATGTACACTAGTTATGAATGGATAGAAACAGGGATATTAAGTACAATGAAATTTGTATAGGAGTTTTAAACTTCATGTTTAAGAAAGAAAATGAAGATGAGATAAAAATGAAGACCTGTAACGTTAAATAATACAGACTATAACATTTTATGAAAATAATAGCTAAAAGATTGCAATGTAAAATGGAAAGGTTGCATGATAAAAATTTGTCTGGGAAAGGGAAGTCAGGATTTCTTGTGGTTAATAAGAGAAGCAATTGGTTGATATTACAAATTATTCAATCAATATATGAAAAAAATTATGTGAAATTAAACAAAAATTGTTTGACTGGGGAAGATGTGAAATAGTGTGGAACAAATCAAGGATGTCCAGCCAGCAGTGTGATATTTTCATTAGTTATGAATATGGTAGTTATGGAAATAAATAAAATGACAGGTAATGGAGGATATAAAATGATGGATGTACAAATACCAATAATGCTTACTTATGCTGTTGACTTTGTCATAATTGCTAAAAAAATAAATTATGGATGGAAGAAATGAAAAATTAAGTATAATATTAAGAAAAAGTGGTTTAAGTAAAGAGAAAACTAAAGGATTTGGTTATGAGGGTATAATAGGAGCTGTAGAATATAATGAAAAAATGTATAGATATATTGTATATAGTGTTTGGTAGAAGTAAATATAAGCATGAGCAATGGGACAAAGTTATTAAAGGAATCAAAGATATGATTGCTTTTTGGAAAACGTTTAGATTTTCATATAGAAAGAAAACATATTTGATAAACACTATAATATTGGGTAAAATAGCCTATGTTGCAAACATTTACACGATACGGGTAAAGTATGAAAAAGAAATTATGGTGATTAATATTTTTATTTATGTGGGGGTCGAGGAGATTGAACCCTGTGAAGAGCGGAATGTATGAAAAGAGCGGGGGGATGGGATTGATAAGTCCAATTGTATATGCAGCTTCTTTAAATATGTCTAAAGTATTAAAAGGCGTTACGAAAAATAATAAAATTGGTAGAGACAATACTATATGGCAAACACAAGAAACCTTGGAAAGAAATGGGAATGAAGAAAAGTAAAAGTGATATTAATGAAGAAATAAAATAATTTCATAGTAAAATTGTGTTATGGAAAATAAAAAAAGAATGTAATAGAAAAGAACAGAAATGCATAGTATGTTAATGTTATGAAATCTTTTTTATTTTGTTGATCCATGGAAAGAGTTGGAAATAAGTAAGAAAAAGGCGAGAAAAAAGCAGTAATGATGAGATACACAAAGAATAAATGAATGAAATGATTTTTTGTGGTGGTTGTCCATAGGTAAATTACCAGTAAAAGCAAACGTTGCATACAAAAGTAAACATGATAGAATATGCAATAAATATAAACAGCTTGAAACTACAGAATATGTATTTTTAAAATGTGAAATAATTTGAGGGTTATGGAAAGAAGTATGTAAGCATGATTTGGTTAAAGATTACTTGAAATTTGAAATGTTAAATATGGACGTGATAGTATACCATTATTATGGAACAGTTTTTTCAACTGAAATATTTCTTGGAGAATATGAAAAAAGGAAGAAAGACCGCTACCCATGGAATCTTTGTGATTAAAAATATTAAACAGGGAAACAAAAAAAATTCATGTACAGTT
Source organism: Protopterus annectens (assembly GCF_019279795.1). Classification (NCBI taxonomy): domain Eukaryota; kingdom Metazoa; phylum Chordata; order Ceratodontiformes; family Protopteridae; genus Protopterus; species Protopterus annectens. The sequence continues at coordinate 235,290,503 of NC_056728.1, read as the reverse complement.
AACAGAAATACTTTGAAAAGGACATTCGAAAACTTGTGCTCTGTTCCCTCCCTCAAAAAAAAAAAAAAAAAATATATATATATATATATATATATATATATATATATATATATATATATACTTTATTCAGCTGTTTTTACTGTAACTGTCTTAGGTTGCTGTTCTGCATGCTGTTATCTGTTCAGTTGCTCTTACTCTGCATTTATTATTGCTTGTTAGTAGCCTTCTAATTTACTGCCTTCTGCACTTGGTTTTAGTCATTTATTAATTTAATTGCATTTATTTAAACTGTATTTGCCGTAATATTGCTACAGACTTGTTTGCTAGCCTGCACTGCATTTGAATTGTATTTACTGCTGTTTTAGCTGCTTTTCTGGAAAAAAAATTCTAACCTTGTTTCCTGCCGTTCCTGTAACTAGTGTCTTATCCAGATACAGACTTGCTGTATCTAGGACTGTTGGTAAGCTTCTGAACCCCTAAAGCCTTTCTGTGTTGAAGGGAAGCCTTCTAGCTTATCAGTGGGAGTGGTAAGTACTAGGTAGCCTATCTACCACAAGAGGAGTGTTTATTGGCCCACAAATTGTAGTTTATTGACCATTTGGGCAGTTTTTCCATCTCTTTCAACTTTCTGGTTTAAAAGCCCGCCTTTGCACTTGTTTCCTGCCTTTCCTGTAACTAGTCTAGTCCAGATACAGATTTGCTGTATCCAGGATTGTTTGTAAGCTTCCGACCAGTGCCAAAGTCTGCTTTTCAATTTTTCCCTTAGATCTGCTAGTTCTCTCCTCGCTTGGACTTTTACTAGCTTGTTAGTTTAGCACTTTACCAGACTTCTTGTAGCAATTATTGTAGTACACAAAAGTGTTACTAGCACTAAATGTTCTACAAAGAAACCGCTCCAGTACTTATTAATGCCCACCCCTCCAGGCATGTCTAAAGGTCAGTTCCCTGTGATTTCTCTTGTTAACCTGGTGAACTTGGGCATCCTGAGGCAATGTAGCAACTGCCTCATGTACACTGACAACCCTCTCCTCTTACCCCCCAACACTTAGACTTGTGAGAGATGCACTTGTATATCCAAATTGGAAGCCACGCACTCTCCAGCCAAGACTGGAATAGCTGGTCAAGAGGAGAAGGTCAACATTTGCACCACACCACATGGAACACATAGCCCTCCAGAACACACACCAGCATTGCCTTCACATAAAAACACAAACCACACACCCACCTTCGCGGAGGGTCTCAATAAAAATCTTAACCAAATAGCAGAGACCTCCAAGGCAGAAACACACTCGACCACCACAACACAACACTAATCACGAGACAAATAATTCTCCTAAACAGTGTTCCACTCAACCAAAGCCCCTGAGGCAAAACAGCATTCCCAACACACTAGTCCTAGGTGAATAGATAGTGAGGCACACTGATGTCCCACTCACTAGGTTGAATAAGGAGAAAGTAACAGTCAGCTGCATGTCAGGCACTAGAATCCACCACATAAAAGACGCACTCAGGTCCTTCAACAACAGGTACAAATATGACTCTTGTCATTGTACATGTGGGTGTGAATGACCTGAGACCTACCTCCCTGGACTACATAAAAAGAGACACGGAGGAGCTCCTGGATTATGTAGCCCAGGTGGGTATGACCCTAGCCCTGAGCAGCATCCTACTGTCACCCAGAGGGTCTATATTAGATCAGCGAGCACTTATACAAGCAAACGCTGATTGATCAACCTTATTTTAGCGAAAGTGAAAAATATCGAAGCAGCAGAAACTCAAATTTTTTCCTAGGGAAAGAATTTGGTTGTCCATTTCTGTTGCTTCGGTATTTTCAGTGCTGTGGTGGAAAGTTACTGGTCGGATTCTGGTAAGTGTGCGATTGTGTGGATGTGAGTGTTAGGGTAGTTTAGGTGAGTTAGGGTTAGGGCTTGGGTTAGGTATGTGTGCGATTGTGTGGACATGAGAGTTAGGGCGGAGTTAGGTGAGTTAGAGTTAGGGAGCGGGTGAGGTGAGTGTGCGATAGTGACGGACCTTAGGGTTTGGGTTAAGGTAAGTGGATAGTTAGTGGTGTGTGCATAGTTTAGTGTAGGGTTAGGTGTCAGATTTTAGGTGTATATGTGTGTGGATTTCTGTTTGGTGTGCTTGTGTTGTGTGTATGTGTTTTGGATCAGCGATTTTTTTTTCCAGAGGAAAAAAAATCGCTGATCTGACAGTTTGAGATTGTAAGTTTTCGCTTACATAAGGTCGATCAATCAGCGTTCGCTTTTTTAAGCATTCGCTGATATAATATAGACCCTCACCCAGAATTATACCACAGTACATGCAGAAAATGATTGATTTCAACAATTGGCTAAGTTTTTGGTGCCATTCTAAGGGGATCCAGTATCTGTCTGCCTAGGATGACATGATTGACAGACCTCGATGCTTTGCCAGAGATGGCCTGCGTCCATCACCCCTGGGCTTTAGAATACTGGCCAAGGCTCTTGCCACCAATATAGTGCCTTTTTTAGGTGGTGTTCCAAAGATCAAATTACCACCATAACAGCTACAAACAAATGCAATTTGAGGGTCATGATGCTCAATGCTAGAAGTCTAAATCTCAAAATGCACTCGGTCGAAGTACTCCTTAAAATGGAGAACATCTGCATTTGTGCTGCAACAGAGACCTGGTTCAAGGCAGCAGAAAGCACCCCTGCAGTACCAGGCTACAACTCATTCCACACCTTTTGGCCCCAGAACGTGGACCGAAGCTCCAAAGGTGGTGGTGTTTCCATATTCATAAAGGATGCGCACACCTCCAGACTTGGTAGCCCAACATAATGCATCTGAGATACTTCAGGTGCAGCTGACATTGGATAAGACAGCGATTCAGGTTGTAGCCTGTTATAGGTCCCCAACCGTGTCCCAAGATTCACACTCCACATTCCTAAGCACCCTGGAGAATATTAGGGTCCAGCCTAACACTCTCATACTGGGCGACTTCAGCTACCCCTCCATTAACTGGGAAAACTACACATGTACCAATACACTTGCCCGATGCTTTCTGGAATTCATTAATTCCAATGCTGTGGACCAGCTCGTTCTTACCCCCCCTAGAGGTAGAAACATCCTTGACCTGGTCATTACGAATAAGGACGACCGTTGCTCTACACCAATAGTCAACTCCTCCCTGTTTAGATCCAATCACAAGCTAATCACCTTGGAAATCCACAACCCCCCCCAACAAAGGTAACCACCATCATGAAAAACTTCTCCAAAGCTAACTTTGGGCTCCTAAAAACAGAGGTGGCTAACTTCATGGCACCCATGCAAATGGAGAATAGTTGCATGACTGCCAAATCATACACCAATGCACTATACGAACACGTACACAAATGCATGGATCTCGCCATATCCAATAGAACTAAGACACTCTCCTCCAAAAAAAAGGAAGCCAGTCTGGTGGTCCCCTGCCATAAACAAACTCTACAACAGAAGGAGGAAACTGATGCAGAATAAGGTGAAGTCACAAGATTGGAAAAACTCCCCTTATCGGCCTCAACAAAAGGTTGAGATCCCTCATCAAATCCTCTAAAGCTAGCTATGAAAACAGAATTGCAGCAGATAGTAGACAACCACAAGGCCTTCTATAGTTATGTAAAGAATCTCCATGGCAATACCCAGATTTGCTCTGAGCTACTGCACAATGGTACCTGCTATACCGAGCCAACAGATATTGCAAATATACTGGCGGACAGATTCAGTGCTAACTTTACCCCCCCCCCCAAAAGGACCAATCGCAATGCCATTAGATTGCCAGGCACCTGGTATTACTGCTGCACAGGTTAAAACAGCACTGTCCAAGGCCAAGAATACAGCTTCTATGGGACCTGACAGTATCCCTGGCTGTGTTCTACATGAACTACAGAGTGAACTGGCACCTCACCTGTGTGCCCTGTTCAGTCACAGCCTCACCTCAGGCTTTGTCCCTACCGAATGGCTCACTGCTATAGTCATCCCTCTCCACAAAGGAGGAGTGACTACAGACCCCGGGAACTATCGCCCCATTAGCCTGACAAGTCTGATACACAAAGCTATGGAACGCATCATCATGGACCTAATAAACAAGGATATAGGGACTCTCCAAACTCTGTATCCTACACAGTTTGGTTTTGTGAAGGGTAGATCATGCCTTTTCAACTTGGTCGACTTCTTTGAGTAAGTCACCAGAGCTGTGGGATGAAGGTAAGGTGGTTCATACAGCCTACCTTGATCTGGCCAAGGCCTTTGATACCATTCCCCACTCAGAAATCATAGAAAAACTTACTAAGCTAGGCATCAAACCCTATATCACTAGGTGGGTTGCATCTGGCTCACAGATAGGACCCACAGTGTGAAAGTAGCTGACTCCAAGTCACGAGTGGAGTACCACAGGTTTCGGTCCTGGGTCCTCTCTTGTTTGGTATCTACTTCTCTGAAGTCCAGGCCAACACGAAAGGACTCTGGCTGACAAGGTTCATAGATGATTGCAAGTTGGGAGCTGTTATTAACTTCCCAAGTGATATTGACATTCTACAGAAGGGCCTCAGTGAGACCAACGACTGGTGTCAGAACCATGGCCTTAAGTTCAATGCCAAAAAATGTGTCTTCATCCCCTTTGGGAAAAACCCAGTTCCCTTGAATTACCACATTGGTGGTAGCCCACTAAACACAGAAGGCGTTCTGGTAACAGGTTGACAGCAACCTCTCTTTTGACCACCACGTTGCCACTGTGGTCAAAAAGTCCTATGTGGCACATCTCATTACTAAGGGTTTTGCATCCAGGAAGAAAGAGGTCACTGTCTCCCTCTACTCTTCCCTCATTAGGCCAATCATGGAGTACGATGCCTCATTAGGGATGTACCTCACTAGACACCTGCAACAACTGGAGAGGCCGTAAAAGTACCTCGCAAAGAGGATCCTATGCCTTAAACACTTGTCCTAAATGGACAGACTCAGAAAACTCCAACTATTCTGAGTCTCATATCGCCTACTTAGAGGCGATCTCTGCTTGACTTACAAAGCCATGTCTGACCCATCTCTGTTGAAAATGCTACATCTAAAGAAATCCCAGTCCCTCCGCACCACACGCTCCAGAGACCTCAACCTCATTACCACAATCAACAGAACATGCTAGAGGGACAGGTTCATAACCCAGAGACTGCCTATGGAATAGACTTCTCATACATGTCAAGCAGAACATCTCACTGGCCCTCTTCAAGAGATCTTGATGAGTGGATGGGAAATAGAAAATTCACTCCACGGATCACTCCAGTGGCTCTACTCGACAGAGGCACTAGGAACTAAGGTTGGGTGGCACGATGCCACGGTAATCCTATGGGCTAGGCTTGTAAAGGCTCCAGGGCCATTAGCCTAGTACACACCTATGAACCCAAGTACTGGACATTGCAAAGGTTTATGACAAAAGGGGTTTATGGACTGATGGCTGAGATTGTAATATTGTTTAAAACAGAAAGAGAAAAAATATATACTTATACTAAACATGATAATTTTGGTGGGGAATAGGCGTGTTATAAAATAGAAGGAACAACCGAAAACATAGTTTTTGTAAAAAAAAGAAAAACGTTTTATAAGTAACTGTGACAAAAATGTTATTTGTGGGGAAATGGGACATGATGCAAAATGAAATGTTATAAATGTAACAAAATTGGGCATTTATGAATGGATTGCAAAACTGAGAATAAGAGTGAGGAAAAAGAAAAAGAGAAGAAAATGAACAAGGAGAAGAAATGTTATAAGTATTGAAATAGAAGAACAATTGGATGAGAAAAAGTAATAAACAGGACATGGAAGAAAGTTCTGAAGGAAGTGATTTTGAAATAAATTGTGAGGTAGTAAAATAATTCTTAAACACTGCACTGCACCTTGTTGAACCCCCAGACTTTGGGGATGTGTGTACTTCATCGGTGCATATAAACCTTTATTCTGCATTTGGTAGATAGTTGTTTACTTTGTAATTACAAATGTTTTCTTCTTCAGTGCATTTGTCTGTAATTGATTCATGTGTATCCGTGTTTGTGTGTTTTTTTTTTTCCCTGTTACTGTTTTTTTGGCTTGGGTGATGGCTGAAAAGGGTTTTGCACCAGTCCAGCTACTTTTTTTTAAACAAGAACAAATACAAAGCCATGGTGATTTAAAAAAAAAAGCCATGGTGATTTAAAAAAAAAAAAAAAGCTTAGACACAAGAGCTAGTTCAAAGATTGTATGAGATAGAAGACCAGTCATTTTGGGGTGACTTCACTTTTTGGTTATCCTCAAATGGGAAGAAGAGAAAGACTATCCATCTCATGCAGCAATGGATTTGTCTAACAGTGCAAGAAATTTGTATAAGAAGAGTGCACTGGATAACATGGAGGGTGGCTAGAGTTTGGGTATCATGGTCTTTAGACAAATTAATATAAAATTTGTGTTATCTGCATTGAAACTTAAGCGTGTCTTGATTCCTTCCCTGTTTGGTCTTTCGTACCAGTGTGGTGAGGCCAACTCTTATCATGGAAACAAAGGTATATGGCTGTTGGTTAACACTTCTCTAGCAGTTTCAGAAACAAAGTCTGCTGGGTTGGGTACTTTCAAGAAAAGAATGCAACTGTATCTGCTCAGTTTTCACTAAAATTCTCTGTCTTTGGAGGTTACTCTAGAGGCACTAACTAGCTGATCTCTTAGTGTATAGAGGACTCATGTAGGTGAAGTCTAAATACTTGTTGCCTCGTTAATTTTCTAAAAATCTTTTTCTGAAGTTTCATTGTTACCTGTATAAAGAGTCGCAACCAAATAATTAATCTCAAACCAAATTTCAAGTCAATCTTCAAAAGAAAAAAACTACTAGTGTTTTACACAGTCAATAAATCAAACACTACTGTTGTTTAAATAATTCATTTGGTGTGGAATTCCATAAGATAAACATGTCCTTAATGAAGGCATCCACAAACAATAAATGACTTCGCATAGCTGATTTAAAACTTGTTTTACTTTTTTTCCAGGATGCCATGCCAAAATTAGCATAAGTTGGCACCATTACTGCACCAATAGTTACACCACTTTTCTGTTGAAAATTTTCATCCTCAAACAGAAAAATAAATGTTTGAAGTAACTTCTAATAAAATGCAAGTTAAGTACACAGGCATATTATATTACTTACTGAGTTGTCTTTATCCAGAAATTCTCTGCCCTTGTCTAGGTGTTTGTCCTTTGGGTTTAACTATGTACAGTGATGCCCACATCCAGTTTAATTAAGCTAGTGTAGTCCACTGTGTGTCTGTTTCAGCCACTGATTTAAAGGTGTCTGTTAGTATATGTAGTCTAATGACAAGTTTGCATAATGTTGAACTTCTGGTGCCAGAGGTTCTGTCTTGGACCCCGTTGCTGCCACTGTGGACCTAAATGGACAAACTGATGTATTTTTATTTTTTAGGATCCCCAAAATAATGGGAAATCTAGGATTTCCCACTTGTTAGTCACTACTTTTATTCTATTAATTCAGATAAATCAGTGCTGTTATATTTTTACATTGCTTAAACTCTGTTGTACTGTCTATACCATTGTTACACCACTTAACATACTTAACATATTTTGCTCATAGTTACTTGGGTCTATAATGAGTGATTCACACTTATCACCTTACTTAATTCTAAGGCATGTTTTTCTTGAAAAGTTAAAATGGAATATATCCTCCAGCTTTACTATTTTATCATTTGTTAACCGAATAAGTGAGTTGGTCCAAAGACCCTTTTCAGCCAAGGCCCAGGCCTCATAGGCATGGACAAAATGAAGAATATTTACATTATACAAATGGACAGAACAGGAATTAAACATATGTACAATACAAAATCAAGGGCAATCTGGAAAAAGTAAAATCAAGAAGTAGAGATGGCAGAAATGGATGACATCGTTGAAGTAGTTGCTAGCACACTGGAGAGAGTACACTGGTAATAACACATTATGGTGCATATGCTGCTAATGTAGATAGTATGATTCAAGTACATTTGTGCACAGAGATAATGTAACAGATGTAATGAGCTGGAAGCAAATTTGAGAACCTGACCCATCTGAAAGAAGGATAAACTATAATAATAAAGTTTTAGTTGTTGCCAAGTTTGAAGTGCCTGTGACAAATTTGAAAATGAAATAGACATTACATAGTTGACCCACAACCAAAATTCAGTGTGTTAATTCAAAACATTTATTTATTTATTTAACATTTGTTGACCAGGAAAGTCCGACTAAGACTGAGCCTATTTTCAGCGGAGGCCAGGGGAGAAATGCTCCAGACTCATGTCTTTAGAATGTGGGAGGAAACCGGAGTGCCAGGAGAAAACCCACAAAAATGCAGGGAGAACATGCAAACTCCACTCAGAAGGCACTGCAGCTGAGAATCAAATGGAGAACCTCTTGCAGTGAAGCGACAACGTCAACTGCTGCACCTCTGCATCACCCAGTGATGATCAGTCTTAAACATCTTAAAACCTGTTTCATACAAATTTTAAAAAGTATTCTTTGCAAACTGTAGTAAAAATGGACACTTCAATAGTGAATATTCATAAGCTGAAATTAATAACATTAGAAGAACCTTCTTCAAAATTGGTATGTGCTGTCCTGTTTTTATTCCAGATTTTGGAATTGTGATTCACTGTTAAAAGGTTGTATAGTTATTGGAAAGATTCTCGTGAACTCCACCATTGTTACCCCTGACTTCTCTTCTTCCAGTTTCTCCTCATTGTTCAGCCTTGTTGTTCCACAGACGCTTCCTCACTTCTGGATTGGCAACTTTGCCATTATGGACCTGTTTGAGACCTCTAGGCCTTCATATGATAGGGCTGGAATCTCTGATTTGGTACCGTGTTTTAAAAAAAATATGGCCTGCTGTATGAAAAGGCAGTTGCATGATTTCTAGACAGATTTACTGTTTTCGGCCTGATAGGTTGATTGCAGTGTCTTTGAAGTTTACAGTATTTTGTTTGCAATCCATTTAACTGTACAGTCCTTAATAGTCCTCTGGGTGCTGTTTTTTTTTTCAAAATACTCTCTATCATATCCTGACTCCCAAGGGCATTTCAATGGTTCTGGATCTCACACAGAAAACTCAGACGGATGCTGTTTCTGTCTAGACTTGACTGAGGGAAAAAAATGTATGTGTGTGTGTGTGTATATATATATATATATATATATATATATATATATATATATATATATATAACCTTGGGACCCAGGTAGACAGTAGTTTGTCCTTTTATAGTCACATCGCCACAGTAGTCAGGAAGTCCTTCTACGTGACACACCTCATCATAAAAGGGTTCTCATCCAGGAAAAAAAGGTCATTGTTCCCCTCTACTCGACACTCATTAGACCCACTATAGAGTACAATGCCCCTTTTGGAATGTACCTCACAAGACATCTGCAGCAGCTGGAAAGGCCACAGAAGTACTTCACAAAGAGGATTACTGGCCTCAAACAGATGCCCTACACCGACCGTCTCAAAAAACTCCAGCTTTACTCCATAGCATATCATTTACTCCGAGGTGATCTCTGCTTAACATGTAAAGCTGTGTCAAACCCAGAGCTGTTGGACATGCTACACCTAAAGAAATCCCAGTCCCTCCGAGCTACATGCTCTAGGGACCTAAACCTTGTCACCACAATAAACAGGACACGCTGGAGGGATAGATTCCTGTCCCAGAGACTTCCTATACTCTGGAACAAGCTACCCATCTATGTCAAGCAAAGTTCTTCATTAGCACTCTTCAAGAAAAATCTTGATGAGTGGATGGGAAGTAGGAAATACACCCCTGGGGATCACTTCTGTGTCTCTGCACGACAGTGGCACAGGAAAATAACTTTCTTGGGTGGCGTGAGCCATGGAACCTTGTTGGCTAGGCTTATGTAGGCCCTCATGCCGATAGCCTAGTACCTACTTATGAACGTGTGTGTGTGTGTATGTATGTATGTGTATATATATATATATATATATATATATGTATGTGTATATATATATATGGAATTGATATGTTCATTTTACAGTGGTTATGTAAAGCATGCTTAAAACAGTCTTTATTCCAACTTTAAGTCGCATGCATTTTTAATGTTCTGTAAGTCAAATGCAAGAGAGAGACAGAGAGAGAGAGATTGATTCTACATGCACCCTTTCATCAGTATGCCACTAATAACATACTACAGTGTGTAATTAGAATAAATCCGTTTCTAGAAATATTGTAGTAATTAGTGATTCCATTTTTAAAACAGTGAATTCATGGTCAATAGTGTTACAGTTAGCTGCCTCTTGGGAGACTAGATTGCTGACCTATCAAGTGAGACAGGATTGCTGACATAGCAAGGGCCACCAGGACACTCTTCTGTAGGAAGAATGACTCTGACGTGATCGTGGACCAAGCTGGGGTTAACAGTCTGACACAACAGCCCATGAAAGACATGCAGAAGGAATTGTTGGAACGTGTTACACATGCTTCAGTCAAGGGTAAAATTCTGGTTTTGAGTGGTATCCTTTCACTTAGTGATGTTTAGATTTAAGGAAAAGGTAATTGCATTCAGCAACTGGCTAAGTAGCTAGCATAATTTGAGGTGTGGCGGGGCAGTGGGGCAATCTGGTATGTATCTTCCTGGGTTCAGGTAATTGACAATCTTGCCTGCTTTGCAAAGGATGGTCTGCACCTCTAATTCATGGGATTCTGCATACTAGCCAAAGTCTTTGCTGCCCCCATCTTGCCTTTTTTAGGTAAGAGTTCATCTAATGAACATGATGATCTAACTAAAATCAAATTATAAAATTGGACAACAACAGGATGGCTCTTCTCAGTGCCAGGAATCGTAATAACAAACTGCCTGATTTGGAGGCACTTTTGCATCCGGAGTGAATCCATGCTTGTGTATTCACCAAGACATAGCTCATATGTAATGAGAGCACCCAGTCTGTGCCAGGATTCTGTGCCTGTCATGTCTTCAAGCCCACTGGTAATGGTGGAGGAATCTGTGTTTATCGGGGATTTTCTCTCTTTCAAAGTGATACCTCATGATCCCCAGTGAGTTTATTGAATGTCAGTCACACTAGATAAGTCAGAATTTCATCAGCGGGTTAATCATCCCCTTCTGTGGCCTCACAAGATTCCTTTAAATACTCTATGAGATGATTCTTTAGTCCTCTGTAACTTCTAATACTTCTAATATTGGGCATGCACAGCATTTTTTTATATTGCGTTAACAGCAGTTCCCTGATCAGATTGTCCAAAATCCCACCAGGGGGGTAATATCCTGGGTCTACTTCCCTCAAACTCTGACCCATCATGTTCTTTGCCCCTGGTTGGCCCCTTATTAGTTAAGCCAGACCACAAACCAGTTACCTTTACCTTTAGAGTATCCACCCACCACCCTCTTTAGAGACTTAAAAAGCATACCTTTTTACAATTGTATGATGAAATTTCAAAATTCATCCATATTAACCCCATAGCGGATATGGGATGTGGAGTCACCTATGCCAAGTATATTTATGCACATTTAGATAAATACATTAACAGAGTAGTCCCCAACAGAACCAAATATAGTGACAAATGCAACAGCAAATCTCCTTTGATGTCGGTAGCTATTAAAAGGTTATTCAATAGAAGGGAGAAACTGCTTATATTACATTGTAAGACCTTCATAAAGAATCCAAGCACACTTGCTTCCATGATGCTGGCTAGGTCCTTTAACGTCACATTACTTTTGTAACTATTGTGACTTAATTTTTTACTAATCTGTGCGACTTTTGCTTACTGTATTTTACACAACCAATATTGTCATAATAAGATATGGGTACGGAGTGGAAATAACTTATTTCTATATAGCTTGCATGTTGCACTGGATTTACTTTTGTTTGAAAATACTTATTGTTATGTTCTCATTGTTATTATATAAATACAGCTGTACTTTTTAACTCTGATTTTCACTGAAAAGGGTCAGTGGTCCAGTTCATTTAATTGGTTATCAAATTATAATTAAAAAGTAAGGCAGAACCAGCCATCACAAAGAAAATATGAAATGCCTCACCAACAAATTTAAGATGGCTATACAGACTAGCAGAGCATCCCATGAACAAATTTGCTGCAAATTTGTACCCTGAAACTATCATTCCTTCTGCAAATGTTCCTGAGGCACCCCCCATCTCAAAGGATCATTTCCTTAAAACTCTCTTCGACTAAAAATACCCCTTAATATATCGGGTTGTCCAAATAAATTGTGTCAGACAGGCTGTTGCTCATCCTCTGCTTAATTTGTTCAGTGTAAATTTTGCCACAGTGTGAGTTTCAGCGTTGTGGTGCACTGTATAGTGCCACAGTGTATATTCCACGGTTGCGGTGCACTACACTGTCACAGTACATGTTCCAGAGTTGTGGCCCACTGCAGTGTCACAGTACGTGTTCCAGAGTTGTGGCCCACTGCAGTGTCACAGTAAATGTTCCACAGTTGTGGTGCCCCGCAGTGCCACAGTACATGTTCCACAGTTGTGGCGCACTGCAATGTCACAGTACATGTTCCATAGTTGTGGTGCCATGCAGTGGTTACCAATTCTAATTATGTTAGTTGTGATCACAGTTGTCTATACCTGTAGTAAGAGCTTTGTGAAATGTTACATTTCACTTTAGCATGATCTGTAACGGTTCGGGCATTCTCCTCTACCAAATCTTCCCAAAGCTGTAAGCCTGGTCTCCCAGGTAACCATCATCTTGTTTCTTATGCAACTCCTTGTCCCAGTCCTGGGAAGGGGTCCTTCTTTTGGGCCTGCCAAACTGTTCCAAGCTAGCCTGTATTATCAAGCATTTCCATTGGTCCGAATAGGTTGGATTCATTTAATTATAAAACTGTCTCAAAACAGCAGCTTTTAGAATGTCTTCAAAAATCAAGAACTCCTCCACACATTGAATTTGAGCGAATGTCTTTCTTCCAGGCTGTCCTAGCCTTTTTAGCTTTCCTAAGAAAATCCAGCTTAGCTCTTCTAAGATTATTAAGAAATTTCATAAAGGTTAACACAAGGATGACTTGGGTTTGTGTGCAAGACCTGCAGAAAAGTAAATTTACTGGAAGCCTGAGCTCTGGACGATAGGTTTGTGAATAAATACTTCTGCATGTGTTTTCTTCACGCTTCTTATATGTGAATGAAAGTTTCCAAAGAGAAGCCTGTCTCAGTTCCCTAGATGACCAGATTTAGTATAAATCTGTAAAAAAGAATATTTACTCCCAAGTTGCTATTGAAACTTTTATGTTTAATTGCAAAGCTTTTGCCTTATTCTGGTTTATTGAGGATCTTAAGAAAGGCTCCAAACCTCTCTTCACCAAATAAATTGGCTAAATCTACTTCTGTATTTCCCATACACGCCAGAAGGTTATTTGCAAATAATAAAATGTTATATTTCACTCATGTAAATGAGTCAATCTGTTCAAAGCTTATTGGTCAGTGAGTCCAAATAAGATTAGATGGCAGAGGGGAGAGGGAACATTCTACTCGAGCAAAAACCTGCTCAAAAGTCTGCCTGTAATTTTCTCCTTTATTGCATCTTGTATGTGTGTTCCTTCTAACATCTTCACAGTTGCCTCAAGAAGTCTGAAAGACCTAAAGGTACAAAATAAAAAGTCCCATTAGTCTATCATATGTGTTTCTTGGCATCAAAGCCACTAGCAAAAAGAAAAGACTTAAACACCAGAACATTCTTATCAGACCTATAGTATTATCAGAAGTCTGCCTACCTGGTGTAAATCTGCTGTGATAATCCTGCAGCAGTGGCGGTGTCCCTGTAGCATTTTGTATTGTATGCTATACTAAGGGAGTGGTCTATATTGCAGTTTGTAAAACATGCAAAAAATATTATGTGGGGAAAACAAAAAATGCACTCAGGCTTAGAATTTATCAACACTTGTATGATATTAAGCAGATGAATGGGAATAATGCATTGTATAAACATGTTAGTAATCAGCCAAATCATACTTTTAGATTTTTTATATTAGAACAAGTTGATCTGGCCCCCGAGGAGGACCTGTAGATGACTATTTAGAATTTATTGAACTGAAATGGCAAATTAAGTTGAATGCCTGTTACCCCCCAGGTCTTAATGACAGAATTTCTTTGGCCTCGCTCTTGAGATTAAAATATATGTTTATGCTTTGACAGTTATGCAATATACTGTATTATTCATTCTCGTATATTTATTCTTTTTTATATATTAGCTGTTCTATGTAAAGTGTTTCATTAGATACTATTATATCATTTCCTATATGTATATAGTACATAATGAACACATAGGTTACTGGGTTGCTTTGTTATGGAAGTTTTTTTTCCCAGTTAATCAGTAGGAAGTGATGTAGAGTCAGTCAGTTAGTTGATTGGCCTGTTGAAGCACTATTTTAAACTTGGTTAGCCAGCAATTTTACATTCTGAAGAAGTCAAACACCTGACGAAAGTGCTTAATTCTTTGTTTGCTGGTCCTGTTTGTTTCCTTGAGTTTTTGTATTAGAAAACGTGTCTTGAACTGTTGGACTATTGGAGATTTGTCTGTCAAGTTTGTGAGACATTTGCTAACAAATTGTAGCACTTGTATGTGTTGGGATTTATCATAAAAACTTTTTATATATATATATCAAGGCTCCGTCTTTTGTGCAGCACCTTACACCTGAATTTTACTTGGTTTGTGTTTGCCTGGATCGTCTTTTTGTTTGGTATTTCCACTATTGTATGAATGTTGTTAGTCAGCTTAATGTCACATGTAAGTGGACTTTGGCTTGATGATATGATTCAGCTGGAGCTCCATTCAGTCCTGGAGTCATGCCTAGTTTTAACAAGTTAAATATTAAACCTACTATGTTTTTGCTTTGTAGCATTAAAATGAAACTGTCAATTAGTAGGCCATGCTTCCAGCATTTTAAAGACTACCCTCTACAGTCTCTTCCCAAAGTTAAGAATCCTGTTTTGTACTTTATTTTGGCTGTGTGGCACTGGACAATAAAGCCTTGAATGGGACCCACATTACTCAGGATCAAAGTAGTGAGTGGACGGACTGTGGAGGCACTGAGAGGCCAGTGCCGACTCATCCAGTCTGAGAGAAGGGAGTCTGGCACACACTATAGAGATGGGTGCATGATTGGCCAGGGATCTGCAGATGGTTCTATCAAGCCACAGCCATGTAGTAGCCTCCGTCATGCATGGGAGAAAACATGCTCTCACAAAAAAGGAGTGCACAAATAGCCATTGCGTCTGACAGCAGTCTGTAGAAGGGTTTAGGGCCAACAGTATGATTGGAGTTTGTCATAGTGGTGGGAGTATGAGTCAACATGTTCACGGAAAGGCTTTGTGACTGTCGGGAATGGTGTAAGGCAAGGAATACTATAAGAAAAATCTAGTTTCCTACTTGAGAGTGTTCTGTGAGCAGGCTGATTATATAGTTTTCTGCACAATCGCATGCCGTTCCGCCTTTGTAATGAACCACTTAAGCTGATCATTAGTTCGGCATGCACATTTATGTGAGTACATACTGTGACGATTGGGGAGAGATGGACGAAGGCTGCCAGCCTAGTCAAATAGAATTTGATATATAATTCAGGCATTTGTAAATAAATGTAAAATACAGGCATGTTTTCTTGAGTGTAAAAGAATATTGTGAAATGTGGAACTGCAAAATATGTGACAACATTGCACTCTACTGGCCCAGTGAAGCATGTTGTGACCCTTTCATGTTAGAATTCGGCTGCAGTGCGTCTGGATGAAGGTTTCATGCCCATTGTTTTAAGGCTAAAGTTAATGACCAGAATTTAGATATGGAATGTGCTTTATTGCTGTAGCTTCTGTTAGAATATACATGTGAAATGTCTTCTATTGTTGTAAGTTTCTGAGCAGGTGTTAGATTGCTAAATAATGCAGTTTGTTTGCCTGGGAAAACCTAAGTGTCAAAAATGATGTAATTTGGGAGGGCCTTAGAGACATGCTTGTTAGTAATGTTTATATACTATTTGTCACAAGAGACTGGAAGCATTTCGATCTTGGATATCTAACAGCACTCTGCCTATGCTCACATGTAAGTTTCTAGCACTGTGATTTCTTGTAGGAATAGTTAAAGCTATTAACGATTAATTAGGTATTTTTCTTTGAAATCAGACCTGTCCTACTGTATTATTTTAAGTTTCTGTGTGATCTCTGAACACTTAGCTATCTCTGTGGTGTAGTAGTTTTGTCTTGTGTTTTAATTATTTATTATTAAATATTTTTAAAACCTTCTATCTGTGGCTGGTTTATGTAGAGATAAATTATGCTTTAGAGTACATTATATATTTAGAGAGTTTACTGTCTAAGCGCTTCCAATAAGCCTAGACTGAATAGTCACATTACCATTGGATAATAATATTGCACAGTAATAATTGGACACCCTTTTAAGGGCCTTTTAATAGCTGATATTATTAGCTGGGTGTTGGCATTAATTACTACTGTATGGTCTGGGTAAAGGGGCACAGCTGGAGAATCAATGTCAGCCTTTCCCTGGAGTGTCTGTGAAGTTGTATAAATACTTCTCAAACTGTGTGTGTGTTGTCAACTACGTGGCAGGGACACGAAGCACTGGTTGGACAGAGAAGGTACTGGAAGTTCTAACTTGCCCAGCTAGGCTGAGACCTGGACCCTATAGCTGTGCCAGTGGGGAATCTTACTGGGGACCTGGTGAGCAAAGGAGCAACCAGCCCCAAAATGACTGTGATCTCTGTGTGCACTTAAGGGAAACTGTACTTTACTGTGTGTATTAGTTATCCTTTTCTCTTCAGTGAGGCAACTTCCCTGGTGTTAGTGGTGAGGATTGAGGCTCCTTGATTGCTGGGCCAGGGCACGGTCGTCACAAGTGTTTGGCAGTGGTGGGATCTACTTCACATACTAATTGGCTTGTAGTGGTCAGGGTAGAATTCCTGTAGCTTATGTACAGTGATCTCTAAAAGTGTTTTGTACTCTAAAAAGTGTTTTGTATTCTAAAACAGCCACGCAGTGTATACTCAGATCACATTTGTTTTGTTTCTTTTGTTAGCTTAGTGTTAGTCAGGGTGAGCAGGCAGCATGTCAGCAGAAGAGTATGGAAAGTTGACAAGGAGCCAGCTGGTGGAGATGTGCCAAGCTAGGGACTGGTGCATGGAAACCTGACTAAAGCAGACTTGATTGCAGCCTTGGTTACAGCTGCATCAGAAAACAGCAGCCTGGAGGACAATCAGACTGACGGTGGAGATACAATATCCTCGGAGAATGGACAGCTCAACCTTTCTGCAGTGGACTTAAAAATCCAGCTGGAGCTAAAGAGACTTAAGTTTGAGGCCAGGCATATGAAACTAGAAGCAGCTGAGAAAATGAGGAGTCTACAAGCTGAGGAAAATTAACTGCAGAGGAGGCATGAGAGGGAAATGCTGACTCTTTGCCAGAATCATTGAGGTAATGAGGAAGGGAGTAACAGGACTCCAGAAGCACAAAAGGTCAGTAAATTTCTTCCACAGTTTAGAGGGGAATAATTTTGATAGCTTCATTCATATGTTTGAGTGGGTATGTAAACAGTATGAAGTTTGACCAAAGGCTCTGGGTACAGTTCCTGACCCCCTTACTCCATGGTAAAGCTGTAACTTATTTAGCAAAAATGCATGACACTGACTGTTTTGATTATACTGCTGTAAAAAGACATTTATTAGAATGTTTTAAGCTAACACCTGAAATGTATAGGAAAAACTTTCTTGAGCATAGACGCAAGGCAGATGAAAATGTATGTGAATATGTTGCTGAACTGAGCACTTATTTTCATAGCTGGGTGAGTGGATGTCAGGTCACCACTTTTGAAGGGCTGGCAGACCTTTTGGTAAGGGAACAAGCCCTTAGCACTTTGCCTGAGGACATCAGGATCTGGTTAGCTGATAGACAGTGCACTACTTCAGAGGAGTTGGGGAAGAAGGGAGACCTATACTTAGCAAGCAGGGCAGCCCTGCACAGGAAAAGGACCCCCAGTACTGCTCATGGGACTAAAGGAACCCATGATGGGCAGCATAGACTGCCCCAACAGAATCCGTCAGTAGCAGGGGAAGCCACTAGTCCAGGTATACGTCCAGGAGCTAGGGTTAAATGTTTTGAATGTAACCAGTGGGGCCATTTGGCATACAGATTTCCATGGAGGCAAGGTGGGGAACCAAAGGTGAGGGAGCCAGTAAGTGGGAAAGACAAAATGCCAACAGTGGGTTGTGTCTTGAGACAACAGGGGTATGGAACTGTCATCCTACAGATGTCCTGAGAGGGAAGGATTTGGATGAGGCAGTACTGTGTACTTGTGCAGTTGCATGCAGTAAGGCTAGGAGACAAGCATGTGGGTCTGGTAGCCTGGGGGAGACCCAGACAGACTGCATACTTGCAGCCAGGACTGCTGAGGTGGTTACTTCAGGGAGTGAGCTACGCTGTAGCAGTGAGACTGAATGTGAGCCACAGCTGCTTGTTGGTACTGATGTTCCCTTGGACAGGGTAACTGCAAAGGTAGAGGTGAGTAGTAGTACTCAGGCTGACAGTGAGGCACCACTATCAGAGGATGATAGACTTCCTGTGGAAGGGGAGCTGGGAAGGGTTACAAGGAGGGACTTGAGACAGGCTCAGCTCTCAGACCCTACATTGCAAGGCCTGAGGCAGGTAGCTAAGGAAGCACGTGATTCTCAAGGGAAGGGGGAATCTGTATACTGGAACAAAGGGTAACTGTACAGAGAGTGGACCCCGGAGGAAGGGCTAGAAGGTGAGAGAGTACAGCAGCTGGTAGTGCCTAGAGCTTACTGTCTGGCGCTTCTAGCCATAGTTGGGAGGGTGGCCTAATGGTTAAGGTGTTTGCCTTACAAACACAAGGTGCAGGGTTTGAGTCTCACAAGGGATAATTGGCTAGGCTTAAAATGGCTTGCAAGAGCAGTTAGCTTAGTACTAACCTATGAACCATGGTATTCCCTTTGCAGGTCATATGGGCATAAAACGTACAAAGGGGTGTATATTGCAAAACTTCTAATGGCCTGGAATTTCCAGATATGTAACAGGGTACTGCAGGACTTGTGAGCAGTGCCAAAAGGTAGGCAAGGCAGGAGACAAGGTGAGAGCTCCTTTGATGCCTTTGCCTGTGATTGAGGAGCCATTTCAGAGGGTAGCTATGGATATTGTAGGTCCTCTGAGTACCTGAAGTTCCACAGGGAAAAAGTATATCCTAGTGATTATAGATTATGTTACACGATACCCTGAGGCAGTGGCTTTGTCCTCCATTGAGGCAGAGAAGGTGGCAAATGCTTTGCAAGAGATTTTCAGCAGGGTAGGTTTCCCGAGGGAAATACTGTCTGACAGAGGTGCCAATTTCATGTCAGATCTGCTGGCTTGTCTGTAGAAGTCCTGTGGGGTGAAGCACTTGAAGACCACCCCCTACCATCCCCAGACTAATGGTCTTGTTGAGAGGTTAAACTCTACAATCAAGTCCATGCTACGGGCATTTGCAGATCAGTTTAATAGGGAGTGGGACAAATATTTGCCCCATCTGTTGTTTGCTTACAGAAAGGTTCCCCAGGAATCCACAGGTTTTTCACCCTTTGAGTTGCTGTATGGGCATAGGGTGAGGGGACCTCTAGATTTAATTTGAGATGAGTGGGAAGGTGAGTGTGAGTCTCACAAGGAGTCTGTTGTGGCATATGTCCTGAACCTCAGGACAAGGCTCAGGGAACTCATGGGCCTGGCCCAGGAGAACCTGGCAGAAGCCCAACAACAGAAAAAGGTGTGGTATGACAGGAATGCTTGAGCTAGAGAGTATGCTGTAGGGCAGCAGGTGATGGTTCTCATTCCTGTCAGACACAACAAGTTGTAGGCAGTTTGGAAAGGACCCTACAAGGTGGTAAGAAAGGTAAGTGATGTTAACTACATGGTGGAACTGCTAGGCAGAAGGCAGGGGCACAAATTGTACCATGTTAACATGATGAAACCTTACCATGATAGGGAGGCCCTTGTGCTAAGCATTTGCAGTAGATTGCAGGAGGAGTCTGAGAGAGATCTTGTGACTGATCTCCTCAGTGAGGCTTGGGCTGACACCTTGGTGGAAGGGGTAGCAATGTCCCAGCAGTGATCTCCTACCCAGGTTCCAGAAATCCGAGCAGTGTTGCAGGAGTTTGGGGGCATGTTCACTGGGAAACCAGGGAGCACCCACCTGGTGCAGCACCAGGTGGATACAGGACCCCAAAGGCCTATCAGGCAGGCCCCTTATTAGGGTGCCTGAGAGAGTCAAACGGACTCTGAGGGAGGAGGTACAGGAGATGTTGGAACTAGGGGTGATTCAAGAGTCCAACAGTCCCTGGGCCTCACCAGTGGTGTTGGTGCCAAAGAAGGATGGCAGCAACATGTTCTGTGTGGATTACAAGAAATTAAATAGTCACACAGAGTCAGATGCTTACCCTATGCCTAGGACAGATGAGGCCCTAGAGCAGCTGGGTGGGGCTAAGTATCTTACAACCATTGATCTTACCAAGGGTTACTGGCAGGTGCCCTTGACTCCCAGTGCTAGAGAGAAGTCAGCCTTTGTGACATCTTTTGGCATGTATGAGTTTACAAAGATGCCCTTTGGGATGAAGAATGCCCCAGTGACTTTTCAGAGGCTGGTAAATCATATCTTAGCAGGAGCATGAGGGTTTGCCCTTGCTTACATGGATGATATTGTTATCTACAGCAATTCCTGGCAAGAGCACCTTCAGCATGTCAGGGAGGTGCTGGGCAGACTACAGAGGGCAGGGTTGACCATTAAGCTGAGCAAATGTCAGGTGGGAATGGCAGAGGTTTCCTACCTAGGACATAGAGTTGGGGAGTGGTAAGATAAGGCCAGAATCTGCGAAAGTGGAAGCCATTCAGGCATGGCCTGCAACTGTTGCCAAAAAGCAGATGAGGGCATTCTTGGAGACAGCAGGGTACTACAGAAAGTTCGTTCCCAATTATAGTACCATAGCTGTTTCCCTCACAGACCTGACAGGGGAGAACAGGCCAGATAAGGTAGTGTGGACCCCAGCATGTGAGCAGGCATTTCAGAAGCTTAAGGAAGCTTTGGAAGGACCGCCTGTGTTAGCCAGTCCGGACTACAGCAAAGACTTTGTTGTGCAGGTGGATGCTTCAAGCTATGGGGTGGGGGGCTGTACTTAGCCAGATTTCTTCAGAGGGAGAAGAGCACCCAGTGGTTTATATCATTCGTAGGCTCCAACCCAGGGAGGAATGCTATGCAGCGGTAGAAAAGGAGTGTCTAGCCATAGTGTGGGCACTACAAAAACTTCAGCCTTATCTGTGTGGAAGAAAATTCACTGTGATGACAGTTCACAACCCTCTAACATGGTTAAACAGAGCCAGTCAGCAAAATACCAAGTTGGAGTCTGGGGTTGCAAGCATATGATATGTCAGTGTAGCACCGCAGTAGGAGTAGCAGTGCCAATGCAGATGGGCTCTCAAGACAGGGAATGGGGTGAGGTACACCCAGATAGACCTGACACTCTCAAGCGATATTTCTCAAGGGGCACTTGAAAAACTTGCTTGAGTTCCCCGGGGAGGGAAGAGATGTGACGATTGGGGAGAGATGGGCGAAGGCTGCCAGCCTAGTCAAATAGAATTTGATATATAATTCTGGCATTTGTAAATAAATGTAAAACACAGGCATGTTTTCTTGAGTGTAAAAGAATATTGTGAAATGTGGAACTGCAAAATATGTGACAACATTGCACTCTACTGGCATAGTGAAGCATGTTGTGACCCTTTCATGTTAGAATTCGGCTCCAGAGTGTCTGGATGAAGGTTTCATGCCCATTGTTTTAAGGCTAAAGTTAATGACCAGAATTTACATCTGGAATGTGCTTTATTGCTCTAGTTTGTATTAGAATATACATGTGAAATGTCTTCTATTGTAAGTTTCTGAGCAGGTGTTAGATTGCTAAATAATGCAATTTGTTTGCCTGGGAAAACCTAAGTGTCAAAAATGATGTAATTTGGGAGGGCCTTAGAGACATGTTTGTTAGTAATGTTTAAATACTATTTGTCACAAGAGACTGGAAGCATTTTGATCTTGGATATCTAACTCAGCACTCTGCCTATGCTCACATGCAAGTTTCTAGCACTGTGATTTCTTGTAGAAATAGTTAAAGCTAGTAAAGATTAATTAGATATTTTTCTTTGAAATCAGACATGCCCTACTGTATTATTTTAAGTTTCTGTGTGATCTCTGAACTCATAGATATCTCTGTGGTGTAGTAGTTTTGTCTTGTGTTTTATTTATTATTAAATATTGTTAAAACCTTCTACCTGTGGCTGGTTTATTTAGAGATAAATTATGCTTTAGAGTACATTATATATTTATAGAGTTTACTGTCTAAGCCCTTCCAATAAGCCTAGACTGAATAGTCACATTACCATTGGATAATAATATTGCACAGTAATAATTGGACATCCTTTTAAGGGCCTTTTAGTAGCTGATATTATTAGCTGGGTGGTGGCAGTAATTACTACCTTATGGTCTGGCTAAAGGGGCACAGCTGGAGAATCTGTGTCAGCCTTTCCCAGGAGTGTCTGTGAAGTTGTATAAATACTTATCTCAAAGTGTGTGTGTTGTGTCAGCTACTTGTCAGGGACACGAAGCACTGGTTGGACAGAGAGGGTACGGGAGGTTCTAGCTTGCCCAGCTAGGCTGAGACCTGGACCCTATAGCTGTGCTAGTGGGGAGTCTTATTGGGGACCTGGTGAGCAAAGGAGCAACCAGCCCCAGACTGACTGTGATCTCTGTGTGCACTTATGGGAAATTGTACTTTACTGTGTGTATTAGTTATCCTTTTCTCTTCTATGAGACGACCTCCCTGGTGTTAGTGGTGAGGATTGAGGCTCCTTGATTGCTGGGCCAGGGCAAGGTTGTCACACATACTTAGAATCTGCAGTCAGTAAATCTGCTGTTTTAGTATTTCTGAAGGTGTGCACAAGATTGGAGTGCATTGTATAGGTTCATAGGTCCATACTAGGCTATCTGCCCTGGGGCAATTATAAGCCTAGCCTGAGTCTGTATGGCTTACGCCACCCCTTGATTTGAGTATACTGTGCCCTTTTTAAGGTTTAGTTTACTGTGCCTCTGTCTAATAGTGACACGGGAGTAATCCCTGGGACAAACCTACGATTCCCACATCCACTTATCGAGATTCTTCTTGAAGAGATTCAGTGAGGTGCTCTGCCTCACATGAACTGGAATTCTATTCCAGAGCGAAGGGAGCCTCTAGGTTATGAACCTGTCCCTCCAGCAAGTTCTATTTATTTCTGTGCTGAGGTTCAAGTCCCTCGAGCGTGTGGCTCTAAGGGATTTAGATTTACTGAGGTGGAGCATGTCCATTAATTCTGGATTTGACATAGCTTTGTATGTCAGGCATAGATCGCCTTGAAGAAGGCGGTATGCAACTGAGTAGAGCTGGAGTTTTTTTAACCGAGCAGCATATGGCATCTGTTTGAGACCCTTGATCCTCTTGGTGAAATACTTTTGGG
Organism: Protopterus annectens; assembly: GCF_019279795.1. Lineage (NCBI taxonomy): Eukaryota > Metazoa > Chordata > Ceratodontiformes > Protopteridae > Protopterus > Protopterus annectens. The sequence goes on along the minus strand of NC_056728.1, from coordinate 235,266,931 downwards.
GTCTTTCTAATTGCTGCAGGTGTCGGGTAAGCTACATCCCAAAAGGGGCATTGTAATCTATGATGGGCCTGATGAGGGATGAATAAAGGGGCACGATTACCTCTCTTGATCTAGATGTGAAACCCTTCGTGATGAGGTGGGCTATGTAGAAGGTCTTTCTAACCACTTTGGCAATGTGGTTTTCAAAGGAGAGATTGCTATCAACTTGGGTCCCCAGGTCCCTAATAACTTTCTCTGTACTTAATGGGTTTCCACCTATGTGGTAATTTGTGGGCACATTGTTTTTCCCAAAGGGTATGACTATACATTTTTTGGCATTTAGCTTTAAACCATATGGCACCAGTTATCTGTCTCTGTGAGACCTTTTTGAAAGATGTTTGTGTATGCATTGTGAAGTACAGCAGGAGGCCACAATACTGTGGTGTAGTTTTATGAGTAGAAATTTTGTTGTTACTGAAACATATGCAAAAAAAATATGTCCACTGCGAAAGATCACATTTTGTCACTGGCTAGAGGAGATATGTTTTATTGGGATTGTGACCCTACTCTTCTGCGTGAGAAGCAACTACTGTTTTTTGGCTACGTAATGTAAGTGATAAACATTTTTGCTTTCAAGTCAGGACACTTCTCATTCAAATATGTATGCCTGTCTACATCTAGATATAGTTTAAAAAAAAAAAAAATATATATATATATATATATATATATATATATATATATATATATATATATATATATATAAAACACACACGTCTTTTTTATATAAATTGTAACAGTAGATATCTTTCTAAGCATGTATCATCTACTGCTGGGAGAACTTCAATGGAATATTAATTCCCAAAAGCACAGTTTATTTTGAACAGATATATATATTTTTTTAATTTTTATGTTACTTGAGTTCTTGGATAAGCTGAATGTGAAAGTAATGAAACAGTTTGTTACCGAACCCTCTTTAAAAATACTGCTGCCTTCATTCCTTAACATACTACTACTCCTGTTAGCACACATTACAGCTGTGCAGCCTACAATAATATTTACAATGACTGTCAGAACCTCAGATTATGCCAACATATTTACCAGTAGCTACCATGAAATCTCCCTAAGCCTGTTTAACATGGGTTCCATCCACTACGCCAAACCTGACTTACACTCTCCTAGCCACCTCAGTGTGGTGAGATTTGCCTAAACCCAGGTCCTACTAAACCCCATCAAAACCCTAAACCTTGTTACAGTAAACCTTCATAGTGTACGTAATAAGATTGCAAGTCTACATGCCTGGATAACTCACTGTACCCTAGACATTTTAGCCACTGTTGAAACTTGGCTCAAATCTAATATACAATATATAATATACTCAGAATTTCTACCCTCTGGCTATAACATAATTAGAGCAGATGGGGCACAAAAGAAAGCTGGTGGAATAGTTTTAGCCTTAATCTTAACCTTACTCTATACTCCAAAATTAGCCAGTGCTGAGATCTTTATATCCTTCCTTAGATTAAGTAGAACAAAAGGTTTATGCATTATTGTACTTTACATCCCTCCTCATCCAGATATAACAACAGTAAGGACCAAGATTCCATCCTTGACTGGATGCTAGTTTCCAGTCATAATGTCTGGAACAAATTCAACCAACAAACATTCAGCGATTCATTTAATTGTCATGGGCTGGTCCACATTAAAAAAATTTACCCTCTAGATGAAGCAATGCATCTTTTTTCTTAATGTCCTCAACAGTTTAGCTCCTCTCCATATAAAAAAGAATCAAAGTCAACCATTCTCCACAGCTTTTAAAAGCAAAGATCTTATGAATGAATGGGTTAAAGCATGGAAGGAGTGATAAAATCATAAAACCCAAACAAACTTAAGCAACTCTGTAACCAAGTAAAAAAATAAATATTTAAGGATAAAAAATCATTTTAATCACTCTTACAAAATAATCGCAAACATAACCTCAGGACATTTTGGTCTTGTATATCTTCCTTATTAATCCTGGTGCCAAAAAAAAATACCTTAGCCCATATCCTGAAACCTCCTTTACCTAAATAGAAAGTTTAACGCTTTATCTGTTGATAGCATTTGCCAGCTAAGCAGTAGCCAGTACACAACCATCCACATTTTCCCACCAAAACTCCTATTCATACTGCTACTACTTTCTCTTCATTATCAACTCTCTTCATTATCAACTGTTCTCATCCTATCACCAAGCAAGCCTTGGCAACCAACACATCCTCCTTTGCTCTTAAACTAGTCCCCACTTCCGTAATTAAAAAAACAAACAAACCAACAAACATATAAAAAAAAAAAAAAAACTTTTGCTTGAACCTTATTCTAATTCTGCAGATAACTTCCTCCCGAAATAGCTTAGATAGCTGCTGAAGCTACAGTCTATCCAATTAGTATTCTTATTAATAGAGCTGTTCTGGAATCTTATGAGCCTACCTCATGGAAGAAATGCTACATCATTCTCCCACACAGAGAGAGCAGCTCTACTGACATGCTCAACTTTTGTCTCATTGCCATTTTGTTCCCTCTCTCAAAAATTTTGGAAAATGTGTTGATCAGTTTCTTGACAATCTCCATTCATAGTTAATGGTTAATGTCTACACAACATGTCTTTCAGGAAGCCCACAGTACTACAACTGGCTTGTTATCCTTCACAGAAACTATAAATAAAGAAAAGGATTTAGACAAACTTGTTTCTTTACTATTCCTTGATCTGCTAAAGGTTTTTGATACTCTCACATTAAACTCCTACATCAACTATTCATCCTTGGTCTGTTACCTTCCTCTTTCCAGTGGCACACTAGCTACCTATCTAACAGGCAACAAGCAGTAAAATGGCAAAGCTCTATTTTTCCATACCTGTCGAACATCACTGGCGTCCCTCAAGGCTCCATTTTTGTTCCTCTAGTCTTTAATATTTTCATCAATGATCTCCACACTTTTTCTTGCCAAGGTTCCCTTATTCATTATGCAAATGATTCTGCTGTCATCTGCTCATCAAACAGTCTCTAACATCTTCAACAAATAATCCAGGGAGCATTTACTTCTGTTGAGACTTGGCTTAATATGCCCAATTGACTTAATCCCAAGGTTTTTCTTTTTACTCCAAAAACTTATACTCCTGCCAAAACCAAGTACAACATCCATTCCCTGAACAATAGAAATTGAAATAGTTACTCATGCAAAGTTATTAGATATGACTACAGATTGTAATCTTAAATTTGATCTTTATATCCAAAATATTGCGGAAGAAAAATCAGAAATTTGAAATCCTTTACAGGCATAAATATTTTCTAAGTAACTCAAACAAAACTATCCTTGCAACTTCCTACCTTTTACCCACTCACCTGTGGGGAGCTGCAGTCTGTACTAATCTTTAAACCTCTTTAAAAATAAAAATGAAAACATGCTACAATAAAATATTTAAGTTTGCAAGTGCATCATATTACACTTATCACTGTATGACTCTTCAGTCACTTAAGTGGCTTGAGCTACCACATTGTCAACTCAAAATATCATTTGTAAGCCTGTAGCTTGTCCTGCCCTTAGCTCTGTCTTCTACTCTGACCTATCCAAAAGATCTCTCTGATCAGAAGGTAAACAACTCTTCTCACTAAATAAACCCAATAAATCATCCAGACCATCTCTACTCCTGTTCTGTAGCTAAAAGCTGAAATTCCTTACAACTTTGTATGAGGTCAAATTCAAACCTGCCTATCTCTAAAGACACAGTCAAGAAAATTCCTATCCAAATCTTGGCTCTGCTCTTATACTAACCCGGGCTAAATTCTTTAGTTCAAAACTATATCACTATTAATTCTAATGTATCCACCTCAATGCTCATCCCTACTAAACTACATTTTCACTCAGTTTCTGTCTGAATCTCCCTGCCAACTTCTCCCATCTACTAATATTTCCATGCTTAAAATCTAACCAACCCATCCACCACTTTTCATTTCCCTACAATACCTACATTTTCCCCTAACACCCTTCTCTGCAAACTATCCAGTTTTCTCTCTTCCTTCCTCTGTTTTTATATCATAAATCACCTTTTATCCTTATAGCTTTGGCTGCTTCTTTTCTGTGCTTATTTACCAAACATATATTGTGCTGTAGTCATGATGTCTAAAATAGTATTGTGCTGTTTATGTAAGTTTTTGTGTACCATTTTTTGTTGTATATGGAGCTGTTCTTCCCAGGCCTGTGCTAAAATGTTTACTTTTGGCCCAGTCCATCTTTCCTAGTAAACAAATGTCAATAAATAAATAAATTTAAAAAAGGAGTCAATTACAGGCATCCGTGATCAAACTGTTTGTTTTTTCAACTTTGACTGTTTTTCTTGTGGGGGGATGGGGCAGACTGCTCACACACTTGTGATGACGCTTTAACCCTTCCACCCTGGAATTACTAAAATCCGCTTCAGTGTCACTGCTGTCCGGTTTGAGTGCAGATGGTGACGACCTTTGATAAATTAGCTTTTTGGACAGATACTGTTATTCAGGCGCTTAGCCATTGCACTACTGACTTGCTTAAATCTATGCTAGGAAATAATCAATATTAACATTTCACTGTTGGAAGGATAATATTGCTTATATGTCAAGAAATGCATTCATTAAAAAAGCTGTGTAAGAGTGACTTTGCTGGCTGGCACATGCTACCATTGCAGGTATTTCTCACAGTGTAGTGGTGACTAGAGGTACATGTTTTGGCAGTGAGATAAATGATGGCTTTTTCTTGTTATTCTGTCTGATGTAAGTTTTACAAACTTGACTATAAGCTGTACTCTAATATGTAATTGTGGTACCTTCATAAAGCTGTCTAATGCAGAAAAATAAAATTATACAGTTTTCTGCAGTGCAGTTTTCAATGTATGATAACTCTGACTGTAACCATTTTAAAAGACTTTGTAATGCAGGACATGACAGCGAGCTCAGGGAACACTCTGGAAGCTAACTACAGAGTTGGCTTATAAAACTAAAACCTCATAAAAAAGCATAAACTGATATAAACTTGAGTAAAAAACGTAAACTTTGAAGTTGCAGCAAAATTATTTATCATGGACATTCAAATGTGGTGTTAATTCTGTCTTGTTTTCTAGGCAGGTGCCAACATGATAGTGTCTGGAAGTGCAATTATGAAAAGTGATGATCCCCGTTCAGTTATAAACCAGTTGAGAAATGTGTGTATAGAAGCCTTTCAGAAACGATCTCTGGACCGATGAACAGGATGACATGATTGGAAGTGCCATGCACTGATCATGGACTCTTTTAATAGTTTTAGTTATTTTTTTAATGATGCTGTGGAGAAAGCAGAAAATGATTCCTGTTTTTCAAGACATCTCATCTGCTGTAGGGGAAACACCTTTGACTGAATGGACATTTATAAGGTTGTTACGCTGTATATCTGCTTACACAGATGCACTTCTTAGTTTTTAAAATAAACATTCCTGCCATTTTAATTTGCATGTAGCAGTATTTTTATCTTTATATTTTCTGCATTATTTGTAGTTACAGAACAAATGATCTTAAACAACAGCTGGGGAAGAGTATATCTTTTATACATACACATGCATTTTTGTATCTGTACATACCTGTGGTCCGTGTGCGTGTATGAATATGATGTGGGAATCCCCACATATTCCATTTGTCCTGCTTGTTACCATATTGGAGGTGGGATTTTATTTTTTTTTTCCTTGTGGGACAAAACAGCACATACAAAAATGGGAAATTTGATGTTTTATTATTTCTCTATTTACAGAAAAGTATGGTTGATATTGTATAAAATAGTACTCGTTTTGTAGGCATTTGAATGATGAACATCTCCAGTACTGGCAGTATCCTACCATCATGTTTGTTATTCACGTTAGTTTGCAAAGAGATGTGAAGTTATGGTTTATGTTTCTTGCTACTCCTTAAGAAAAAAAATTGAATTCTTGTATTCATGAAAGTACAAATTTACATGCTGAACAAGTTTTACACTTGCAATACATCTGTCTTGTGTAAAGTTACTTGCCTCATTTTTCTTAAAAATGAAAAAAAAAAGTTTTTTTGTCAAATTGCCTACATATAAAAACTGCTGCTTTTGTAGACAGTGCGTCTGCTTAATATTTTGATTCCAGAACATATGTATATGCTTTAGTTTTTATGTTTGCATAAGGTGAGTAGTGCTGTAGTAGATGGGAATATGGTGATTGCTGCTGCAGCTGTGCTGAGTACTACAGCAGTAAACATGAATGTGGTAAGTATTGGTACTGCAGTTGTGAATATAGCGAGAGCTGCTGCTGGGATTGTGAATATGGTGAGTACTGGTTCTGTAGTTGTGAATATAGTGAGTACTGAGCTGGGACTGTATGGTGAGTACTGGTGCTGCAGTTGTGAATACACTGAGCACTGCTGCTGGGATTGTGAATATGGTGAGTACTGGTGCTGTGGCTATGACTACAGTGATGGCTGCTGTTGCGGCTAGCATTGTGAATATGGTGAGTACTAGTGCTGTAGTTGTGAATATAGTGAGAGCTGCTGCTGGGGTTAGGAATATGGTGAGTCCTGGTGCTGTAGTTGTGAATATAGTGAGCACTGCTGCTAGAATTGTGAATATGGTGAGTAGTGCTGCTGCTGGGATTGTGAGTATGGTTAGTAGTGTTACTGCAGTTGCAAATATTTAAATGAGTTCTAGAAGCTGATGATGCTGGCATTGTTTTAATAAAATATCTTTAACTTTATTTCAGATCTGTTTTTTAACTTTATTTCAGATCTGTTTTTTATCGTAATGCTTTATATAGACACATTTATT
>NC_056728.1:235235712-235259633 GCF_019279795.1 Protopterus annectens | reverse complement strand
TTGATTTAATTTATGAGCTGCAGTTACTGATACTTTCTCTACAGTACTCACTTCTTGCTCTGCCTGCTCCATTCGCCCTATGGGTTCACTCCACTCCCCTACCCTGCCCCCAATACCCCTATATTTATAGTCCAGTCGCCACACCCCCTCGTAAAGTACCTATCAGCTTCCATCTGGCATACTTTCTCCCATCCTCATTCCATTACCTATATTTTACTTGAACCTATCAGCTTTCATCGGGCTTTCTCCCACTCCCATTCCATTACTTATATTTTACCACTCCTTCTTCTGGTTTTGTATCACCAGGTAAAACAGTTCCTTAACTCACAAGCTTTATCACAAACAATGATATACTCCTCTTTACTACCCCTCTTGCTCAACCCATACCTCCTTACCTTGTATGAAAACCAGTTTCTCACAGGATTTCAGGTCCCAAAAGACCATACTATCACCCCAGCTGTAAATCCTCCCATCTTTAACCATACCTACAGTATCATGTCCTATCCAACATCTTGTTCACTCTATCAACACATCAATCCTAGACCCATTAGCTCTAAATCCAAACACTACCATAAACTTATAAACAAATTCCTGAAGTTCACCACTAGGTATAGACCTAACCTCATACTTGGTGGTGATATCCACCCTAACCCTAGCCCATCCACTTCAGATATACATACCCCCTCTACTTGTAGTCCAAGCTACAAACCTACAATTAATAGGCCAACTAATTCTCTCCTGGCCTGCCACCTCAATGCATGCACTCCTGGCTGTCCACTCCCTTGAGATTCCTTGTTTATCTGAAACATGGTTAAAACCTAACACCATAGACAATGAAGTGTTACCACCTGGGTACAACATACACAGGCTGGATCATATTTCCAGGAAGGGGAGTGGGTTGCCATTCTCTATAAATCTGAGTTGAATGTCACCATATATGCTGTACACCCACCTCAGATTAATAACTCAGAGATTCTTGCCACCAAATTGCAAGTTAATACAAATAAATGTATCAATATCATCTGTATGTACATTCCTCCAGGCAGCAATATATCTACACTAGATACCCTTCACTGGCTATCATGTCACTACCCCCAAGAAACCCTATTACTCTGTGATTTTAACATAGACTGGAGCACCTGTTCCTCAGAATCCCCAACCCCCCTTGTTAACCTGAATGCATTTACACAAATCATAACCACTCCTATCAGGATAGGTAAACCTAACCAAAAAGAAAGCAAACTTAACTGGGTACTCATTAATAATCACCCCAATTGTACACCTCTGGGACCCTCCATGACGACCTAAGCAATCACCTTCTCACCTATATAATTAAGCACAAAGCCATTAACCCCCAACAACCCTTACTCAGAATGGTAAGAAACAAAAAAAAAAACATTGACCCTGCCAAATTCCAACAAGAACTAAACTCATGTAACTGGCCTATTCTAAAACCCCTCCCCTTAGAGGAAGCAGTCGCTACTTTAACAACAAATTCCTTGAGATCCTTGATTCGCATGCACCTGTTTGCTCAAAAAGAACACAGGCAAATACCGCGCTATGGCTGTCTAAAGAGTCCAAACTCAAAATTACCCTTAGAAACAAAGCATGGGCTTTATGGTGTACTACTAAAGACCCCCAAGATCACATTAGATACAGGCAATCTAGGAATGAAACTAAAAAATCAATTTTATGAGACAAAAAACACTACTACTGTAATTTACAGACAGTAAATTAAAATAACCTTCAGAAGTTTTGGACAGGTTTAAACAAACTACTCCATCGTGGACAAACTTCTACCCCAACCCCCACTGCTACCATTGATAAACCCCCTGAGGATGTCTCAGATAGTTTTAACTGATTCTTTACTGAAACAATTCAAGCCATAGCTCCCCCAGCCCTGACGATACCACCCCTAGACACCAACTCTCATTCAGCTTCCAACCTGTTGCCACTTCACTTATCCGTATCTTGATCAAAAAATTAAAACCCACAACACTCTCTGCTGATCAACTCCCTGCTGAGTACCTACAAAAATCAGCTGATGCTATTGCATACCCTGTCTCAATACTAATAAATCCAACCATAGCAGATGCTAAAATCCCCACCATCTGGAAAATATCCTATGTAATCCCACTTCACAAAGGTGGTAGCGCCACTGAATTATCCAATTATAGACCAATAGCTATACTATCTCCACTTTGCAAAGATTATGGAAAAATTTATTCATAGGCAACTAATGCACCACGTAATCCAGAATCACCTTATGGCAGACACCCAACACAGCTTCCGACCTCACCACAGCACTACTTCAGCCCTCCTAGCCTTCACCAACACCATAAACCATAACCGCAACAATAATTATATCTCCTCTGTCCTCTTCTTGGATCTTTCCAAAGCATTTCACATGTTTGATCACCAACTTTTACTCCACACCCTGAAAACATTCTGTCTAGATACTAAAGCCCTTCAACAGTTTCAATCATATTTGAATGGTAGACAGCAGACTGTCCTTTGGGAAAACAAACTCTTTAACCTCCTACCTAACACCCTTGGTGTACCACAAGGTTCTATACTAGGTCCTCTGCTGTTCTCGATCTTCATTAATGACCTTTATACTGTCATCCCAAAAGTCAGCTGTATCCAATATGCTGATGACTCCACTTTGATTTGCTTGGCCACATCCCCAACAGAGCTATGGTCAGTAACCCAGATCACCTTTAATACAATAGAAAACTGGCTTTCTGATCATCGTCTGATCCTAAATCCCAAAATAATCAAAATGCTGTTTTTCCTCACCAACTTATAGGTCTACTGCATTCACCTTTACCATAAAAGCAAATGATGGCACAATAATCTCCCCTGACCCCTCTACAAAACTATTAGGTGTCATCATAGACAATAATCTAAAATGTAACCTACATGTTAACCAAACTATCAAAACCATCAATAAAAAACTAGGTTCACTTTACAGAATAAAAGCCTTCCTAACCCCTCCAGCTAAAATTGCCATAGCTCGCTCTCACCTTCTATCAACTCTTCTGTATGTATCCCCTCTACTCTCTAATTTAAATAAATCTGTCATTAACAAACTCTCAATCTGCTACAACCACATTGCCAGATTTGCCACTGGGCTGCCTTTCAGGACACATCATTGTGTCAATCTAAACCAGCTTATGTGGCTAGAACTACCCAACCTACTCTAGTATAACAAACTGATTTTGGCCTATAAAATACTCTATAATCCAGACAATACTCCTGCACTTAAAAACATTATCACCCCTTATAGCAATCCTAGACCACATTGATCCTCTAACAGAGTACTAATTCAGACTAGTAAAATGAATAATTCAGCCAGTGACTCTTTCTCTTTGCCAACTGAGTAGGTAGATCCCGGAACTCTCTCCCAGCCGATATTACTTTACTTTCTACCCTGTGTCAATTTAAGACCAGACTCAAACAACATCTGATGCCACAGTGGTGCAGCGATAGCGTTGTTGCCTCTCAACAAGAGGTTCTCCTGTTCGATTCTCGGCTGGGGTGCCTTCTGTGTGGAGTCTGCATGTCCTCCCCGTGGTTGAGTGGCGTCGGAAAGACATGCGTGAATCGGCGTGCCTTCGTTGAAGGTTGGGTGCCGGGCTGGCAACTCGGCATCATAAAAATCTACTGCCAATCATTAGCGGACCGGAGTTCCGCTGTGGTGACCCCTAACTGGGAAAAGCCGAAAAGATAAACAAAAAACTCAAACAACATCTGACACTTAACTGGCTATGTCAATGTATCAAGCCTGGCTAACTCTCCTCTAGAATTAGTAAAATCTGTTAAATCTGCCAACTTGTATAACTTGATCCTGATTTACACTCAGGATTACCTCTAACGTCTGGAATTTGAATAACTTGCTTATGCATGTAATCACTGTAAATGTTCTAATTGCAATATGTATTGTTGTATCTGTAATCTTAACTGCTTACCTTGGAGCTTTTCTCCCTGGGCCTCTGCTGAAAATGGACATGGATCCAGTCGGACTATCCAGGTCAACAAATGTAAAATAAATAAAATACATAAACATACTGTGGCCAAAAGGACTGTTACATTTGAAGGAAGTGTGTGATTTAAATGCTGCTATTTAGTGCATTGTCAGGACTACTGAAGATATATATGTGCTTTACCACTCTGAAAAGAAATTTATAGTTTGAATTATGTATTTAATGCTTTTACAGACTATAGTTGTACCCACTTTTTAAAAACTGTTATATCTTTTAAATTCCAATTTTTCATAGAATTCTTTCTTCTTTATTATTTACTATCTTGATTCTTCAGGCACTTTTGACCTATCTATTCTTCCCATAATCATCGCTCCATTACTTTAACTTTCGTGTATCACCCTTTCCTGTTAACATTACTTTCAAACAGTATAAATCCGTTGCTCTTAATTTACACTTTTCCTTTACACTTTTATCTTCCACTCAAGCCTCTAATAACTGTTCCAAAGAATTCCCACTCTCCTTTAATTATATACATTCAGTCCTCTCCTCTACTAAAACTCCTCACCAAGCACCACTTCTCTGCCTTTCTACCACGTTCCTCCCCCACTTCAAAGTAAAAAAGAAACACACATTCAATTGCAAGATTTCCAACTTCTGATAGTCACCCCGCCGTACTGAAAAATACACCCTGTTATTATAAAGATCTAAATTCTTTTACCACCTTTACTTCGTTCTTCTATTTATTTAGTTTCCTTAGCAAGCAGCACAGAATCCAGCCCTGACCCCCTACTTTGTAAACAAACAATATCAATCGTCACTTCTTAAAAAACAAAACAGTTCGACTGTTTCCTTGACAGTGACAGCCTCAATGACATCGCTCAGTTACTGAATCCATGACTAAAAGAAAATGTTCTATATTTATAACGTTTTTTTCCTGGTTACTTGTCTGTGCTTAACCCTACAGCAGGAGAAGAACTGGGGAGGGGAACCGTGCTTATATACAAATCCTCATGCCTATCTGAATTTTGCAGCCAGAGTCAATTCCTTTAGCTAATAAATGCATAACTTTATTTTACCAATGGTTTATCTTCACCTCCCCTTATAACAAAAACATAAGTTTGATGCCCTTCTTAAATGGATAATTAATGCAACGCCACCATCAGTACTGCCAATAATTTTCAGAGAATTCAGAATAAACATTTTTGATCCTCTAAGAAAGGACATTAATGGAAGTTTAGCAGGCCTTCATCTGCAATAATTAGTACAGGACCCCATCTGTCCAAACCTTAAATTGGATAAACATTCCCTTCTTAAGCTAAATATAAGTAATATTCCCCCTCCATCTTCTCTGCACAAGTACTGCATCCCAGCTTAAGTGTAAGGGTGGCACAGTGGTGCAGTGGTAGCTTTTGTCACCTCACAGCAAGAGGTTCTCTGGTTCGATTCACGGCTGGGGTGCCTTCTGTGCAGTGTCTGCATGTCCTCCCTGCATTCGTGTGGGTTTCCTCCCAGTGCTCCAGTTTCCTCCCACCTTACAAAGACATGCGTCTGGAGCGTTTATCACTGGGCCTCCACTGAAAACTGGCTTTGTTCCAAGTCAGAAGTAAAAAGCAAAAATACAAGACTGCCACCAAAGCTTTAGAACTCACTTGTCCTGCACAAAACAGATCCAGAATAAATAGCAAAACACCAGGACTTGGAGACGGCTGTAGAATCCAGTATAAAAATCTTTATTCGACACAAGCGTTTTCTTGGTTAACCCCACTTCTTCATATGTCGAATACATTTTAAAAACAGCTCTTGGTTTAAATATCCTCTTGAGAAACATGATTAAAACCAACCAATACATTGTTCTGATGTGAACAAGCACTTTCAATTTAAAGTAACATTCTACAAGGTACATGCCATTGACTAAACTAGAAATCTGAATGTATGTGTATACACTTCTAAAAGACTGTTTATAAAGTATCTAAATTGTAATTGAAATTTCCATAATTACCCACGAAAGCGATTGTGTTGAATAAAGATTTTTATACTGGATTCTACAAACCGTCTCCAAAGTCCTGGTGTTTTGCTTTTTGTTCCAAGTCAGGCTTTCCCAGTAAACAAATGTTAAATAAAATAAAAATAAAAAGTAAGCACTGTCTTGTTTTCTTTTGCCTCACTCCCCCAACAAAACTTCCATCAACAAATATTGTACACACAAACATCAATATCTCATTCTACCCACAAGCACAAAATCAGTCATACAATGAATAAATAAACAAAACTTTGTAACTCTTTTGGATGATCTCCAGTTCTTAACTGCCAAAATCCAGAATGTGTTGCCACAAACCTAACAGTCATTTTCTTACATCTTCAAAACACATTTCTTCTAGCTGTCAGAATGCACCTTTAACTGAGGATTAACAACTTGATAACAACTGAAATGAAAGCATTAATTAAAATTAGATACAAAGAACTAAATTTCTGGCTGACCAGGAAACAATTAGAGTGATCTGTAACCTAGTGAAAAAGAAGTTTCTAATCCATCCTTATAAGAAAATTCCTTTCCTGTCTTCACTTAGACAGTAGAACTGCCTACACTTCTTGAATATATTCCCCCATTTGTGTTCATTATGTTAAAAGAAAAAATAATGAAGTTGTCTTACAGAAATTCCCATGTGACACCAATCCTAGAAATGATCATTTACATGCTCGGATCCTTTTGTTTGGTAAAGTCCACTTTGTAGACACCCCCCATCATCTTTTTTCACCTTGTCACTTATACAAAATATTATGGTCTGCATCTGGAAATCTGTTAAACTCCTTCCAAAAACAGGCTGTCTTTCTCTGACTTCCACCTAATCTCTCTTCTCCCAACTTTAGGGACATTATTAGAGAAAGTAGCCTATTCTCAGCTGGCTGGTTATATTTAGCAGTACCGTTTTTTGTCTGGACACTGGCATGGTTTGTGGAGGGGGAGAAGCGGACTCCTTCAGATGTCAACTTAATGAAGATAAAGGAAACGTGAGTAGGGCTGCATTTGCGGACAGGACCAAAACGTTTATCTTGCTAACTACAATCTGCTCTTCAGCACCATCATAGCCATAGGTATTAGTCATGTAGACTCATTCTGGTTTAGAAATTTTATGTCTAACTATATTGAGTTAGGACTTGTCCTTTCAGACCAATCCTCACTATTAAAAGCCATTCCCTAAAGGTCTGTAACTGTTCTGGGCCTGGAGAATTTCTCATTTCTTGACTGCAGAAGGTAGAGCAGCTGTTGGGAAAGGAATACAACTTTCACATCTTGAATATGGATTATCTCTAACTGCTGCTGCTTCTTCATAGTAAAGACGGTCTTCCCAATGGATTACTTGTAACAAAATATGTTAGCTCATTACTCTTCCTGTTTGTTATGACATCATGCTCTGGTTTTAATAAAACCCAAATGGATTCCTGTCTAGCAGAGAGTGGGCCTGGTCCTGGGCTCCCTTCTTTATAAACTGTTTAAACTGCATGTGGTTCCCTTATTCACAGGCAGATATTTAATTCAGCACTCTCCGCATAACCCTAGGTTTCACCCTTGAAGCATTTTATCCTTTCATATCCTTCACAGTAAATGCAAGTTTGCCTGAAGTGATCATAGTTTTTCTATTCCAACCCCTAATATTAGGAAATCATGCCCTGTCTGCCTTGAAACTACTGAGTCCTGCCCTGTCTTTTTTAAAGAACTTAAAAAAACAAAATGCTTTTGTTGAAAACTGCAAAATGTAAATGCTTCGAAGATAATACTCCCCATAAGCTCTTGTTTCTCCTGTTTTTTCACCTACATAAGGCATCCTATCAAATGTACGCTTATATATGCGCAATAATGAAAGTGTTCATCATGTAGTATATTTTCTCAATTTTTATAGGATGGATATTGTAAAGTTATGCCTTTTTACAGGTGATATTTTGTTCACTCATATTTATTCAGCTTTACATTACTATATGTTGATATCCATACATTGTTGTTATTTAATTAATTAATAAGTTCATAGGTTCACATTAAGTACTAGGCGAGATGCCCTTGTGGGGTATTTTAAGCCTAGACAGTTTCATTTTTTGTGCTCAAAATAACCAATCCCATTTGGTTATAGATTGGCCTTATTCATCCTGTGGTTGATAATTATATATTACCCCTAAAAAGAATAACTGGGAACATACCATAGATATTTTGAGGAGACCCAAGCATAGGATAAAGCCTTTAGGAGCTACATCTATCTATTAGTAGTTCAGGGCGCAGTCATGGGGGACATTTTTTGCATCCCATCCATATATCTAAGTTGCACTTGAAATGGATAGGGATGAACTTTGTTTTAAATGTGTGTGTGTGTGTGTGTGTGTGTGTGTGTGTATGTGTGTATATATATATATATATATATATATATATATGCATATGTGTTTTTTTTTTGTTTTTAATTGTAATTTATTTCCATATGCTTATCAGGATAGATCGCCTGGGCAGAAAATTCCTTTTTTAGTGGAGAACAGGGGAGAAAAGCTCTAAGATACAAAAAATAAGTTACTTATAGTTAACAAAAATTTACAGTGAAACATAAAAGAGTAAGTTAATTATAATAACACATACTATGACAATAGGATTGAAATGTAAATACAGTAGCATAAAAATAAAAATTATAATACAGTGATAAGATGATTAATTTTGAGCAAAACAAATAAAAGTAAAATGAAAATAAGATGTAGTCATATAGTAAAGGTAGTAAATTATGTTATTTTCTAATACCAGGTATGATTAATGAATTTCATATTAGATCATAATCTTTTCTAGCCAGAAGATAAGCAAAGTACATGTCCATTTATCTACTAGGAATTTCTTTTTTTTTTTTTTTTCTAGTTGGGTTATGTATATTGTTCCATTTTAATGCAATTAAAGTAAAGGTTGTTACTGGATGTGTTGCTGGATTTAAATCTAGTAAGAGGCGATTTATCTGAACAGTTCTTCTCAGGGGATATGGCTGGACAATATATTGAAGACATTGAAGCCTAGGGCATTTGTTTTGGAAATTGAGTAGTTTGTTTGTTGTTAATATATATCTGTAGGCAAGAACATGGGGTAACTGACCAGATTAAATGTTTGAGGGCAGTGCAATGATGAGCTCTATAAGGTAAATTTGCTACAAATTTAGCCACTTTTTATGGCATTCTTCAAGTTTTTGCAATTGGCCAGAGCGAAGGTTTGTGAAGATTGTAGAGGCATAAAGAAGAAATGGAAGTAGGTAGGCATTTACAGTATTGTTTTCTATCTTGAGTCGGTCTGGCATGGTTTTATACTGTATAATGGTCCCAGTTTTTGATAAGTTTTACTGGTTATTTCAAGGATGTGTTGATCAAATTTTAGGTGTTCATCAATGATGAAACCAAGAAGTTTAGTTTGGGTGACTAGCTCAGTTTTGGTAGAGTAATTTGAAATTATTGAAAAGAGACCCTCTTGGGCAAATAATTGTTTTGGGATTAATAATATTAAACCAAAAAATAAGCACCCTGGTAGTCAGTCTCCAGTCCATTTATTGTATAAAAAATCAGTTAAGCGCTTTCATCAAACACAATTGATTTCATCAGAACAACAGACTTTTCTTAAAAAGCAGTTTAAATAGTTTTAAAACAACCATAATTGGTTAAAAAACAACCAATAAAAGCCATTGAATTAGCATAGATCATGAATACTGATGTTTAAAATAATCAGAGTAGGAAAATCCATTAGGTTAATATTATTCGCTGTCATGTTAATGAAACATTAAAACAAATAAAGGAACTTAGACTTGTCCTGCTTTTTCTTTTAATACGGGCAGAATAGTCAAGTAATCATTTAACCCTGTATGTACATTTGCAGCCAACCTTAACTGCCGCAACAATTCTTTTTAACACAATACATTTTGCCAATCCCCCCCCCCCCCCCCCCTTGAATCTACTTGCACAGTATCCGGAATGGCAAACTTAAACCCAGAAAAACCTTCACACTGTAAACTATGTCTAAACAAGGCATTAGTTTCTCTTTTATTTTTTTACATCATATAGTCTGGATTTAAGAAGCCTCTCAGTCTTTCCAACATAAAATGAAATGCAGGTATTACATTTCGCAAGATATACTAGTTTGCTGGAAAAACAAGTTATTACCATTTTTATTAGCCAAAGTAATAGAGGTCCCCTGTAGAACGTAATGGCAATAAGAACATCTACCACAGGGTCTAGTACCATTTAGGTTGTTGTTGTCTCCACCATTACTAACTTTCCTTTCTAAAACCAACTTTAAATTAGGTCCTATTTTTGGTAGCAAAAGTGGGTTTTTCACCCAAAACCTGATGCACCTCATTGTTGGTTTGGAAAATGCTCCAGCTTTTATTAAGAATATTCTTAACCCCATTATGTAGGGAACTTTATTGAATCACACAGGCTTGTTGGAAATCAATGTCTGTCCCACCATCTACATCTACACCTACCTGGGGGGGGGGGGGGTTGTTAACCCCCTACCTAAAAGTGGCATATATTTTTACCACATTCATCCAAACCTTCTCTCAGAATGGCATCAATAAATTCACCAGGATAACCCCCATCTAAAAACATTCCTTTCAGATATACAAATTTCTTTATTACATTCTCTTTTTGGGACGTCATCCTGGCTATCCTGATAGCCTGACCTTTAATGATGCCTTTCTTCTGAAACAGTGGGTGATGGCTATTATAAGATAAGTAGATGTTCTTATTGCCATTACATTCTACAGGGTAGCTATATTACTTTGGCTAATAAAAATGGTAATAACTTGTTTTTCAGGAAAATAAATTGTTTTCCAGCAAACTAGTATATCTTGCGAAATGTAATACTTGCATTTCATTTTATGTTGGAAAGACTGAGAGGCTTCTTAAATCCAGACTATATGATGTAAAAAATAAAAGAGAAACGAATGCTTTGTTTAGACATAGTTTACAGTGTGAAGGTTTTTCTGGGTTTAAGTTTGCCATTCTGGATACTGTGCAAGTAGATTCAAGGGGGGGGGGGGGCATTGGCAAAATCTATTGTGTAAAAAAAATTGTTGTGGCAGTTAAGGTTGGCTGCAAATCTATGTCCAGGGTTAAATGATTACTTGACTATCCTGCCAGTATTAAAAGAAAAAGCAGGACAAGTTCCTTTATTTGTTTTAATGTTTCATTAACATGACAGTGAATAATATTAACCTAATGGTTTTTCCTACTCTGATTATTTTAAACATCAATATTCATGATCTATGCTAATTCAATGGCTTTTATTGGTTGTTTTTAACAAATTATGGTTGTTTTAAATCTATTTAAACTGCTTTTTAAGAAAAGTCTTTTGTTCTGATGAAGTCAGCTGTGTTTGATGAAAGCGCTTAACTGATTTTTTATACAATAAATGGACTGGAGACTGACTACCAGGGTGCTTATTTTTTGGTTTATTTGTCTTTGGTAAGCACTTCTACACCACTTTACTGGTTTCATAGTTTTATTTGTGGTGTTTTGGACATCATGGATTCTCCTGAACCCTTAAGTTTTTCACCAGTCATTGATTCTGGGCATCACCTGGAATGTTTGGAGCTCAAAAGGGATGTGGCTGAGTTAAAGGGCAAGCTAACTTGGCTTATTGAGCTGTTCTCACAACAGCACAGTCACCAGAGTGGTTTGCTTGGTTCTGGCAATTGTATGGAGGCTGTACACGTGAATGGAGGAGGCTCCTGCTTCCAAGGTAATGAAAACTCTTCAGTCGGATTGGGCAGCTGTTCGTGCACCTTGGGGAGGCATGGTGATGTCATCGCGACAGCCGAGGTCCATCATGGCGATGGAAAACAGCATTTTCCCTGTAATGGGGATGATTTTTTGAATTTCAACCAGCAAAGCCATTCGAGGAAGGATTTAGGCATTAATTGTGCTGTTTACTTTGGTAAAGACTTTGATGTTATTTCCAACTGTGTTTTTGAGCAGCCGCGACAGGCAGAGCACAAAGAAACAGGTACTGTTAACATTTTTCAAGATTGTATTCCTCTCAAATTGACTAATTGCAGTTCTGAAGGTAGATGTAACCACAGCAATGTGCTCTCTGAGCAGAGAGTTACTTTCAATGGGCAGTCTTCTTGTCCTAGGAATGATGTTAACAACTGTAACCAGAATGCAAGGGGGACAAGTTGCAAATAGAACTTTGTTTTCAATGAACAATACAAAGCACCAGGGACAATGTCTGCCAAGGACAATTGTGACAACAATAGTTTCAAATCTTTAAAAGACGTGGTTTATGTGTTTGAGAAAAAACTGTTTAAATTCAAAATGTCTCAAATGGAAATTGGTTATTTTAAGGAATGCCTGCGTTTACAAGTGGTACCACATAGGTTACGGGTATATAAATTCCCTTTTGGATTACATTATGATGGTGATGTTATCGGTGATTTTGTTAAACTTTTTGACAAATGGGGGTTTGGACTTCTTAACAAAGTTGTGCATTTTCATGAACAGATGGAAAATAGGCTTCAAAAAGAAGTAGAAGAATTAAATGGTATGATTCTAGGTGATTTTTTGTTTTCCCAATATGAAGGGCTTTATAATAAAATCATTGACAGGGTAGAGAAAAAATGCAATTATATTTTTTATAAAAAAATCAAGGAAGTTAGATAGAGACCTTAAGCAATACAAAAAAAAAACAAAGTGTACCCTACTAATAACCTTGTTTTTAGATGTACAGATTCTGATCAAAGTGGGTTTCATTCCCAATTTGATGGTAACAACAGGACCATGTTTGGTATAGAAGGGGATGATGAGAACAGGTATTTTGGAGAAGAAGAAATGGTGGATTGTCCTGAGCAACAGGATTTTCCAGTTTTAAGACGCTCCGAAAGAATAGCAAGCAAGAAGCAAGGGAGACAACCTGCATAGAGCAAAGTGGCACAATACCAGAAAGGTTTCCCCAAGTGGCAGACAGGGAGGTATCAACATTAGGGAACGAAGGGCAGGACATTCTCCATACCTCCTATGGTTTCAATATTCACAACTACACTGACAGGTTTATTACAGATGAATTTTTTACATTATTTTTCAAAGGGTTTAAGTTTGTGCCCACCAAAATTCCTGACATTGCAGAGGTATTGTACAGCTGTAGTTAAGGAAATTAAATTTGAAAGTTTTATTTTGGAAAAAGGATGGGGCAACAAATCCACAGAAAAAAATGTTTTCAAGAAAAGTAGTGTATTTAACCCACCCCTACATCCCCTGGTAGCCATTTTTGAGAAGGCTGTTAGAGATGATCTTTACAAGATGTGATGTGGGGGAAAAAAGAAAGTTTTTTTCAACCTTAACTCCAAGGAAAGGAGGCTTATTCAGGAACTAAGAGAAGACAAAAGTGTTCAAATTATGACCCCAAACAAAGGTGGGGGTATTATAGTTTTCAATTCTGAGGACTATACCAATGTCATGCAGGAAATTTTGTTTAATGTTGACAATTACTCTCAAGTTTCCAAAAACCAAATACATATTTCTTATCAACATATTGATAGCTTTTTATATGAATATGTATTAGATCAAAGAATTTCCAAAGAGGTTTATGATTTTCTTTCTAATTCACATCCCAAAGTACCGGTTATGTTTGGGATACCAAAAGTGCACAAGATTGTCGTGGCCCCTACATTTAGGCCAATAGTGGCAACTGGAGGTTCCAAAACACACAATTTAGCTGTCTATATAGACAGAATGTTAAAACATATTGTGGAGGGGGGTACCACATTTGGTTAAAGATTCATGGGACTTCCTGGGGCAATTAAAATCAGAATTATGATCCCCAGGAGTTACCTTTTTGACTGTTGATGTCCAGGATCTTTTTTCCTGTATTCCCAAACAAGAAGGCTCAGCGATATTTGAGGATGTACTCTTTACCTGTTCCCACCTACAGCATGATCAGGTTACCATATGTGAAATTATGGCCCTTATTCTTGAAAACAATTACATTTTTTTTGAGGGGCAATATTTTCAGAAGGTCAAAGGTGTAGCTATGGGGGCCGCTTGTGCCCCCATTTATGCTAACCTTGTTTTACTGGGTTGGGAAAGGGAATATGTTTTCAAAAGTGAATATTTCTCAGAGATTCTCTCCTGTAACAAGTTTTTAGATTATATTTTTATTTTATGGAGAGGTAAAAAAGATTCCATACTGCTTTCATTGAGTATTTAAACAGTACCACCATTTTTTTTTTTAATTTACCTTCAAGTGTCATGACGAGGAAATAAATTATTTGGATACAAAGATAGTAAAAGGAAAAGAAGGTTTTATTTCTCGAGTATATCGCAAGAAAACCTTCTGCAACAGTTATTTACATTATAATAGCTATCATCCACTGTTTCAGAAGAAAGGCATCATTAAAGGTCAGGCTATCAGGATAGCCAGGATGACGTCCCAAAAAGAGAATGTAATAAAGGAATTTATATGTCTGAAGGGAATGTTTTTAGATGGGGATTATCCTGGTGAATTTATTGATGCCATTCTGAGAGATGTTTTTGATGAATGGGGTAAAGATATATGCCACTTTTAGGTAGGGGGTTAACAACCCCCCCCAGGTAGGTGTAGATGTAGATGGTGGGACAAACATTAAGTTCCAACAAGCCTGTGTAATTCAGTACAGTCCCCTATATAATGGGGTTAAGAATATTCGTAATAAAAACTGGAGCATTTTCCAAACCAACAACGAGGTGTATCAGGTTTTGGGTGAAAAACCCACTTTTTCCTACCAAAAATAGGACCTAATTTAAAGTTGGTTTTAGAAAGGAAAGTTAGTAATGGTGGAGACAACAACCTGAATGGTACCAGACCCTGTGGTAGATGTTCTTATTGCCATTGCATTCTACAGGGTACCTCTATTACTTTGGCTAATAAAAATGGTAATAACTTGTTTTTCCAGCAAACTAGTATATCTTGCGAAATGTAATACCTGCATTTCATTTTATGTTGGAAAGACTGAGAGGCTTCTTAAATCCAGACTATATGAGCATCTATATGATGTAAAAAAATAAAAGAGAAACTAATGCCTTGTTTAGACATAGTTTACAGTGTGAAGGTTTTTCTGGGTTTAAGTTTGCCATTCCGGATACTGTGCAAGTAGATTCAAGGGGGGGTTGGCAAAATGTATTGTGTTAAAAAGAATTGTTGCGGCAGTTAAGGTTGGCTGCAAATGTACATCCAGGGTTAAATGATTACTTGACTATCCTGCCAGTATTAAAAGAAAAAGCAGGAAGAGTCTAAGTTCCTTTATTTGTTTTAATGTTTCATTAACATGACAGTGAATAATATTAACCGAATGGTTTTTCCTACTCTGATTATTTTAAACATCAATATTCATGATCTGTGCTAATTCAATGGCTTTTATTGATTGTTTTTAACAAATTATGGTTGTTTTAAATCTATTTAAACTGCTTTTTAAGAAAAGTCTTTTGTTCTGATGAAGTCAACTGTGTTTGATGAAAGCGCTTAACTGATTTTTTATACAATAAATGGACTGGAGACTGACTACCAGGGTGCTTATTTTTTGGTTTATTTGTCTTTGGTAAGCACTTCTACACCACTTTACTGGTTTCATAGTTTTATTTGTGGTGTTTTGGACATCATGGATTCTCCTGAACCCTTAAGTTTTTCACCAGTCATTGATTCTGGGCATCACCTGGAATGTTTGGAGCTCAAAAGGGATGTGGCCGAGTTAAAGGGCAAGCTAACTTGGCTTATTGAGCTGTTCTCACAACAGCACAGTCACCAGAGTGGTTTGCTTGGTTCTGGCAATTGTATGGAGGCTGTACAAGTGAATGGAGGAGGCTCCTGCTTCCAAGGTAATGAAAACTCTTCAGTTGGATTGGGCAGCTGTTCGTGCACCTTGGGGAGGCGTGGTGATGTCATCGCGACAGCCGAGGTCCATCATGGCGATGGAAAACAGCATTTTCCCTGTAATGGGGATGATTTTTTGAATTTCAACCAGCAAAGCCATTCGAGGAAGGATTTAGGCATTAATTGTGCTGTTTACTTTGGTAAAGACTTTGATGTTATTTCCAACTGTGTTTTTGAGCAGCCGCGACAGGCAGAGCACAAAGAAACAGGTACTGTTAACATTTTTCAAGATTGTATTCCTCTCAAATTGACTAATTGCAGTTCTGAAGGTAGATGTAACCACAGCAATGTGCTCTTTGAGCAGAGAGTTACTTTCAATGGGCAGTCTTCTTGTCCTAGGAATGATGTTAACAACTGTAACCAGAATGCAAGGGGGACAAGTTGCAAATAGAACTTTGTTTTCAATGAACAATACAAAGCACCAGGGACAATGTCTGCCAAGGACAATTGTGACAATAGTTTCAAATCTTTAAAAGACGTGGTTTATGTGTTTGAGAAAAAACTGTTTAAATTCAAAATGTCTCAAATGGAAATTGGTTATTTTAAGGAATGCCTGCGTTTACAAGTGGTACCACATAGGTTACGGGTATATAAACTCCCTTTTGGATTACATTATGATGGTGATGTTATCAGTGATTTTGTTAAACTTTTTGACAAATGGGGGTTTGGACTTCTTAACAAAGTTGTGCATTTTCATGAACAGATGGAAAATAGGCTTCAAAAAGAAGTAGAAGAATTAAATGGTATGATTCTAGGTGATTTTTTGTTTTCCCAATATGAAGGGCTTTATAATAAAATCATTGACAGGGTAGAGAAAAAATGCAATAATATTTTTTATAAAAAAATCAAGGAAGTTAGAGACCTTAAGCAATATAAAACAAAAACAAAGTGTACCCTACTAATAACCTTGTTTTTAGACGTACAGATTCTGATCAAAGTGGGTTTCATTCCCAATTTGATGGTAACAACAGGACCATGTCTGGTATAGAAGGGGATGATGAGAACAGGTATTTTGGAGAAGAAGAAATGGTGGATTGTCCTGAGCAACCGGATTTTCCAGTTTTAAGATGCTCCGAAAGAATAGCAAACAAGAAGCAAGGGAGACAACCTGCATAGAGCAGTGGCACAATACCAGAAAGGTTTCCCCAAGTGGCAGACAGGGAGGTATCAACATTAGGGAACGAAGGGCAGGACATTCTCCATACCTCCTATGGTTTCAATATTCACAACTACACTGACAAGTTTATTACAGATGAATTTTTTACATTATTTTCCAAAGGGTTTAAGTTTGTGCCCACCAAAATTCCTGACATTGCAGAGGTATTGTACAGCTGTATTTAAGGAAATTAAATTTGAAAGTTTTATTTTGGAAAAAGGATGGGGCAACAAATCCACAGAAAAAAATGTTTTCAAGAAAAGTAGTGTATTTAACCCACCCCTACATTCCCTGGTAGCCATTTTTGAGAAGGCTGTTAGAGATGATCTTTACAAGATGTGATGTGGAGGGAAAAAAAGAAAGTTTTTTTCAACCTTAACTCCAAGGAAAGGAGGCTTATTCAGGAACTAAGAGAAGACAAAAGTGTTCAAATTATGACCCCAGACAAAGGTGGGGGTATTATAGTTTTCAATTCTGAGGACTATACCAATGTCATGCAGGAAATTTTGTTTAATGTTGACAATTACTCTCAAGTTTCCAAAAACCAAATACATATTTCTTATCAACATATTGATAGCTTTTTATATGAATATGTATTAGATCAAAGAATTTCCAAAGAGGTTTATGATTTTCTTTCTAATTCACATCCCAAAGTACCGGTTATGTTTGGGATAAAAAGTGCACAAGATTGTCGTGGCCCCTACATTTAGGCCAATAGTGGCAACTGGAGGTT
Source organism: Protopterus annectens (assembly GCF_019279795.1). Taxonomy (NCBI): domain Eukaryota; kingdom Metazoa; phylum Chordata; order Ceratodontiformes; family Protopteridae; genus Protopterus; species Protopterus annectens. Next base: position 235,241,853 of record NC_056728.1, on the reverse strand, counting down.
CCAAAACACACAATTTAGCTGTCTATATAGACAGAATGTTAAAACATATTGTGGAGGAGGGTACCACATTTGGTTAAAGATTCATGGGACTTCCTGGGGCAATTAAAATCAGAATTATGGTCCCCAGGAGTTACCTTTTTGACTGTTGATGTCCAAGATCTTTTTTCCTGTATTCCCAAACAAGAAGGCTCAGCGATATTTGAGGATGTACTCTTTACCTGTTCCCACCTACAGCATGATCAGGTTACCATATGTGAAATTATGGCCCTTATTCTTGAAAACAATTAAATTTTTTTTGAGGGGCAATATTTTCAGAAGGTCAAAGGTGTAGCTATGGGGGCTGCTTGTGCCCCCATTTATGCTAACCTTGTTTTACTGGGTTGGGAAAGGGAATATGTTTTCAAAAGTGAATATTTCTCAGAGATTCTCTCCTGTAACAAGTTTTTAGATGATATTTTTATTTTATGGAGAGGTAAAAAAGATTCCATACTGCTTTCATTGAGTATTTAAACAGTACCACCATTTTTTTTTTAATTTACCTTCAAGTGTCATGACGAGGAAATAAATTATTTGGATACAAAGATAGTAAAAGGAAAAGAAGGTTTTACTTCTCGAGTGTATCGCAAGAAAACCTTCTGCAACAGTTATTTACATTATAATAGCCATCACCCACTGTTTCAGAAGAAAGGCATCATTAAAGGTCAGGCTATCAGGATAGCCAGGATGACGTCCCAAAAAGAGAATGTAATAAAGGAATTTATATATCTGAAGGGAATGTTTTTAGATGGGGATTATCCTGGTGAATTTATTGATGCCATTCTGAGAGATGTTTTTGATGAATGGGGTAAAGATATATGCCACTTTTAGGTAGGGGGTTAACAACCCCCCCCCCCCCAGGTAGGTGTAGATGTAGATGGTGGGACAAACATTAACTTCCAGCAAGCCTGTGTAATTCAGTACAGTCCCCTTTATAATGGGGTTAAGAATATTCTTAATAAAAACTGGAGCATTTTCCAAACCAACAACGAGGTGTATCAGGTTTTGGGTGAAAAACCCACTTTTTCTACCAAAAATAGGACCTAATTTAAAGTTGGTTTTAGAAAGGAAAGTTAGTAATGGTGGAGACAACAACAACCTAAATGGTACTAGACCCTGTGGTAGATGTTCTTATTGCCATTACATTCTACAGGGTACCTCTATTACTTTGGCTAATAAAAATGGTAATAACTTTGTTTTTCCAGCAAACTAGTATATCTTGCAAAATGTAATACCTGCATTTCATTTTATGTTGGAAAGACTGAGAGGCTTCTTAAATCCAGACTATATGAGCATCTATATGATGTAAAAAAATAAAAGAGAAACTAATGCCTTGTTTAGACATAGTTTACAGTGTGAAGGTTTTTCTGGGTTTAAGTTTGCCATTCCGGATACTGTGCAAGTAGATTCAAGGGGGGGGGGGGGATTGGCAAAATGTATTGTGTTAAAAAGAATTGTTGTGGCAGTTAAGGTTGGCTGCAAATGTACATCCAGGGTTAAATGATTACTTGACTATCCTGCCAGTATTAAAAGAAAAAGCAGGACGAGTCTAAGTTCCTTTATTTGTTTTAATGCTTCATTAACATGACAGTGAATAATATTAACCTAATGGATTTTCCTACTCTGATTATTTTAAACATCAGTATTCATGAGCTATGCTAATTCAATGACTTTTATTGGTTGTTTTTTAACCAATTATGGTTGTTTTAAATCTATTTAAACTGTTTTTTAAGAAAAGTCTTTTGTTCTGATGAAGTCAACTGTGTTTGATGAAAGCGCTTAACTGATTTTTTTTATACAATAAATGGACTGGAGACTGACTACCAGGGTGCTTATTTTTTGGTTTATTTGTCTTTGGTAAGCACTTCTACATCACTTTACAGGTTTCATAAATAATATTAACTTAGTTTTCTTTGTGTTAAAGAGAAATTGTGAGTCACTGAGCAGTAAAAGACTACTGAGTAACTTTCTGAAGTGAGAATAAGGGTTTAGCTGAGCATATAAAAGTGAAATTGTCTGCTTATTATATAAGAGAGACGAGAAGAAGCAGTATGTAGATCATTGATTAAATAGAAAGCGGACTAATGCAGATCCTTGAGGGACACCAACAGAGATGGGTAAGAAGGAGGAATATTCTTGTTGCCATTTGACAGGCTGATGTCTATTAGAAAGATAGTTCTGGAACCATTTAAGAGTTGACTGATTTAAACCTAGTGAGGATAGTTTATGAAGGAGCTTTTGGTGTCAGACTGTGCCAAAAACCATGGATAGATCCAGGAAAACAGCAGAAACAAGACTACATGAATTTCTATTTTGATTGATTGTTTCTGTGAAATTTGTAGAGCAGTAGTTGTACTATGGTTGGGCCTAAATCCATGTTGTATGGGGGTGGAGGAGATTATTATCAGTGATATATTGTAAGAGTTGTGAATGGACTAGTTTCTGTAGTATTTCAGGCAAATGTGATAAGACTGTGTAATTAGAGAGGTCAGTGGATGGCCCACCCTTATGTAAGGATATGATAAAGGATTTTTCCAAAGTTCTGGCACATAGTTTTCTTTGATAACGTAGTTAGAGTGTACCAAAGCAGGACAAGCTACTACATCAACACTGCTCTTGATATATTCAAGGAGCAGCTTGTCAGGAGCAATAGTTGTAGATTTAAGTTTACATAAACATTTTTTTTAAATCACAGAAGCAGGTATAGATTTGAGGGGAAAACGTGTGCTCTAATTATTTATTGATAGCAGAGTATGAAATGAGGAGCTGTCATTAGGTTTGAGAGAGAGCATTAATTGGGTAAACTGTTGGTTCATCTGTGTTGGTAAACTGGTATTTTGTTCTGATATAGTTGGGATGGTTTGAGTGATTCTACCTGAATTCAAAAAAATTATTTATTGAAGACCACAAAAGTTTAGGATTTGACCTATGGTTTTCTTGAAAAATTGTGTTGAGTCACAACCAAATAATGCACTGACCCTATGAATAGCCATTGCCAACTAAGAGAATTTATTAGACAAGTAGGGAATACAGGTAGATTGCTAGGCCTTTCTTCCATATCACACACACAAAACAGTCGCAACTGCAAACAATTTAGTCATAAACCCATCTACTGTATGTTTATGGGATGTGGGAGAAAACTGGCGTACCTGGAAAAAAGGCCTAAATACAGGAAGGACATGTTTACTCTGCACAGGACACCCCAGCTGAGAAATGGACTGAGGAACCTCTTGTTGTGAGGTGACAGTGTTACTCACAACATAATTGTGCTGCCCATATATTATACACATATTATGAACCAACAGTGGCACATTCAGCCTTCAGACTAATGATGGATGCTATCTATACAAACATCTGTTAAAAAAGTAACTAGAAATGCTTGGACGAAAAAGTCATGGAGCAAAACAGCTGACATATGTCAGTTTTACTCTGAAGATGAAAAGAGTTCACAACAAGGCTAATTGTAATTTGTCATTGAAGCTGACCACTGTGATACAGAATTCTGCACCATGTCCCCATCTGTAACAGACATACTGGAACTAGCTCAAACGACTTGCCACTGCCAGTATCTGGTACCATGAATGTAAGACCGAATCCACATAAAGGCTACTTCAGGGGTAGGTGTATTTCAGCAGGAATTCATTTTTAGTGTGGATCAACACAAATTGGATTGCCCCCCCCCCCAAAAAAAAATAGAATAGCAAAGCACAGATAACATAATTGCCCTGTCTTGCTGCCATAGAAAATGTCCTTATGGATCATTACCCTGAAGTCTACAACTGTCCAAAATAAACATCCCAAATGGACCAGGAAGTCCATCATTAGCACTTCTGACTGAAAGGCCAACAGGGAAATGGTGCTCTTGCCAAGGCAAAGTGGTGAACCCAGCAAACCAGACTACAGTGAAATGCAGACCCTGTTTTAGATACCTAAGTAAAAAAGGGAAGGAGGGTGTAAAAAGGTAAAACAAAAAGCTGACTTTCATTGGTGAGCAGTATAACACTGCATGCACTATGCAAGCTGTGGGGTAAAATTTCATTGTAGTGGTTGATTGTTTGCATGGCTCCATACCGAAATGTCAACACTCGAAATGCTGAGTACCAACAAGTGAAAAAACGAAACAAAAAAAGACCAAAAACCTAGGAGAAGAACGAATTTTAAAAATCACTCTCTTTTTAAACTTCTTTTTGTGTATATATAAGTTCCCTATATATATATATATATATATATATATATATATATATACTCTGAAATCGTCATACCTTGGAGAAAAGGGAATAGTCCAAGAAATGGCATTTTTTGGCCATTCAACCTCCATATTTCAGGACTCACTCTAGCAGATCCCAACATTTCAAACAGTTACCTGTTTGGCACAGCTCAGGAACACTTTGAGGTTCATTTATGCTTCTCCCCCCACATGACCCCTGTATAATGCTGTGTCATTCAGCAACACACAGATTGGTACATTAACTACCAAAGGAAAAACTTTATTTACAGAATTAAACAGGAAACACATGGGGAAAAAGCATGAATGAAATACATACTCTTAAGCATTCACTATAAAAGAGTTGTTTGTTTTTTAAACCTGGCTGTCTGTGGAGCAGAGACTGACCCCATGCACTAAGTTTGTTTAATAAAGAAGATATTAAAATTGTTTGGACTGCTGTCTTTAGGATTTATTCTGCTAAAGTGTGCACTTTACAGTCCTGTTTTATGACTGTAGAAACTGTGCTGGTTTTGCCTGTTCAGCTCTTAAGCACAGGATGTTAGATTTCTTAATTAATTTTACCTAGTGACAATTTATGTATGTTTAAAAATACACTGTATTAATTTACAAATCATCCACTTAGACTATTGTGATTTGATAACACATTAACAACTCTTAAGAGAGCAGTAGCAAAAAAGTATTGCAGACCCCACTTTTTTAAGATAGGTAGCAACGGTATCACATATGGACTCAAACTGAGTAGTTCATTACTTGTACTAGCAAGATAAATCGCCACTAGTCTATATGCAAACCTACTGAGTTACAGTCAAATAACTTTTTTTTAATAAAGTAGAGAATAGACGTTCATAATGTGCTAAACAGTTCAGAGTGGACTTAGCTTAACAGAAGACAAGGAGTTATCAAGCCTGTTCACTTTAACATCAGGATACATAAGGATTTGAACCTCAGAATTACAATTATGACTTTCTCTGTACCATAGAGAGATGGAGCCCTGACTGCAACCCCGATAACCTGAGTTTGATTAGCTGGCAGAAGAAGCTGGAGTTCTGTCTAAAGATGGGGTATGTGAGATCATGATTCCCGTGCTGAAGACAGGCTACTGTGTTGGGTGGGGCGCAAGAGCAGCTCATCATACAAGTAGTGACGCCTGTGGCATTGTCTTTGCTGGATATGATTCTCTTTGTTTGCATAATCCCTTCCCCACTAGCCATGTGTTTGATGCCTGCTCCCTCAGCTGTCTCTCCTCTCTTAAAAGGGGAATGGCAATCTTAGGGTATAAATGACTGGAAGGGTTCCTCTGTTCTTGTATGGTGGAATTGTTTGCACCTGGACTTTAACGTTATTAAGGGGGGTTATATTCTTCTCAAGGGATTACTACTTTAATGGCCGGTGCATGTCTAGCTTTAGTAGTTAGGTGGCTGAGAGTATTGCAGTATGTTTTTAATTGGTTGCAGACTTTGTTTATGATATATTCTGTATGATGGATGAAATTATATCAGATCTAGGAGATATGATGTAATCCCTTGTCCATCATGTGCAAATACTGTGATCTACCTTTTATGTTTAACATTTTGGTGTGATCTCAAAGCACTGTAGCTGTCTTTGCCACATTAAGTGTTCTTTACGAAACACTTTTTGCTGAACCTTCTTTGCACCCTTTCTGTTCTGATCTTGTGTCTATTGTTATAGGGTGACCACAGAGGAGTAACATATTCTATATTATTTTGACCAAGGATTTAAATAAGGAAATCAGTGCTCTGACTTTTGTGGACGTAATGTGTTTCAGGATACTTGATGACGTTACCGAGGCTTCTTTACTGATTTTGCCTCTATACTTCTCCATTCTTAGACTATCCAGTATTGGTCATCACAGATAA